>NC_090655.1:156909137-157001605 GCF_040937935.1 Hyperolius riggenbachi
GGGGGGGTTGTCGATTATTTAGATCGGGAACCCTCTACCCAGTCTGAGGGACTTGAAGCTAGTTGCAGCAGCACCAATTGTGGCCAGGTTCCTCATGACCAAAACCCGACCGCAGCTGCTTCTCTTGACGAGGTTGCTTCCTCCCAGTAGTCTCCTCCAGAAGTAAAGCACACCTACGTCCAGGGGCGTTTCTAGGGTCCTTGGAGATCGGGGGCACCTGTGGGCTCCAGGTGGGGAGGTATATGCGGCGCGCCGTGGCAAAAATGGGCGTGGCCATGAGGTGAGTGGGCATGATCATGGGTGGGGCCAAATGTACATGAACTTAGCAGCGGTGTAAGCTACAGATAACGGGCCTGCCCATCGAAATATTGGATGGAGCCCCCTGTCCTTTATTTAGATAATTTACAATCAGTATAGGCATAGATCAAAGATGTATACGCACATACAATTTTGATTGGTCAATCACTGACCCCCAATTTTACCACCCCCGTGCAGTAAGTGGGCCAACAGACAATGAATTTTATGAACAGAGCTAAAATTGGCTAATCAAAATTGTATGTGTGTACCAGGCTTTACAGCTAATACTGTAGATACTGAAAGTAGCAGGGATCAGCATACAATATAGCTGGTTTACAATCAGTAAAGGCACAGAGTAACACCTTACACTGTACATACTGGAGGTAAATCAGCACACAGTGCAGGCACTAGAGAACAGCGTATACTGTACATACTGTAGGCAGCAGAATTCAGCACCCTGCAGCTAGCGTGCCAAAAATATGAGGATCACGTTGTGCGGCGTGCTTATCGCGCCGCACCGAAAAATGGGTGGGCCATGGACCAGAATATAGGTGTGGTAATGGGTGGAGACAAATTTACATGAACCTAGCAATGGTGGGACATTAGATTATGACAGTGGTGGCAAACCTTTTGGAGGCCGAGTGCCCAAACTGCAACCCAAAAGTCACTTATCTATCGCAAAGTGGCAACAGCAATTTACACTAAATACTGTACAAACGTTTTAACTCATACATGAACATTATGGAAAATCCAAGTTGAAAATAAACTGTGAAGATAAACAATTTCATCCATCCTACTCCTGAAAATGTATTCAATTTTTTAGAACCTCCCAGTTTTATTTTCTGTTTTAAAAAGCTAAAAAAGTAGGTTTAATGCTATTGTCTCATATGATAAAGATTCAGCTTTTCCCATAGTCTCGCAGTTAGCAATCATGTGACCCCCAACAAGACAAATTCAGCAATCATGAGGCCCCCAACAAATCATGAGGCCCCCAACAAGACAAATTCAGCAATCATGAGGCCTCCAACAAATCATGAGGCCCCCAACAAGACAAATTCAGCAATCATGAGGCCTCCAACAAATTATGAGGCCCCCAACAAGACAAATTCAGCAATCTTGAGGCCCCCAACATATCAGAAGGCTCCCAACAAGACAAATTCAGCAGTCATGAGGCACATAAATAGACAGCATTTCACATAAATAGGCAGAATGCCCCCTTAATATGGTAGCCCCCCAAGTTAGGTAGTGAGTGACAGGGACCCCCAGGTTAGCTAGTGAGTGACAGGCGCCTTCAGTTAGGTAGTGAGTCACAGGGACCCCGATAGTGTGTGACAGGGAGCCCCTTTAGGTAGTGAGTGAGTGCCAGGGAGACCTTTTAGGTAGTGAGTGAGTGCCAGGGAACCCCTTTAGGTAGTGAGTGAGTGCCAGGGAGCCCCTTTAGGCAGTGAGTGAGTGCCAAGGAGCCCCTTTAGGCAGTGAGTGAGTGACAAGGAGCCCCTTTAGGCAGTGAGTGAGTGCTAGGGAGCTCCTTTAGGCAGTGAGTGAGTGCTAGGGAGCCCCTTTAGGCAGTGAGTGAGTGCTAGGGAGCCCCTTTAGGCAGTGAGTGCCAGGGAGCCCCTTTAGGCAGTGAGTGAGTGCCAGGGAGCCCCTTTAGGTAGGGAGTGAGTGCCAGGGAGCCCCTTTAGGCAGTGAGTGAGTGCCAGGGAGCCCCTTTAGGTAGTGAGTGAGTGACAGGGAGGCCCTTTAGGCAGTGAGTGAGTGCCAGGGAGCCCCTTTAGGCAGTGAGTGAGTGCCAGGGAGCCCCTTTAGGCAGTGAGTGAGTGCTAGGGAGCCCCTTTAGACAGTGAGTGAGTGACAGGGAGCCCCTTTAGGCAGTAAGTGAGTGCCAGGGAGCCCCTTTAGGTAGTGAGTGAGTGCCAGGGAGCCCCTTTAGGCAGTGAGTGAGTGCCAGGGAGCCCCTTTAGGTAGTGAGTGAGTGACAGGGAGGCCCTTTAGGCAGTGAGTGAGTGCCAGGGAGCCCCTTTAGGCAGTGAGTGAGTGCCAGGGAGCCCCTTTAGGCAGTGAGTGAGTGACAGGGAGCCCCTTTAGGTAGTGAGTGAGTGCCAGGGAGCCCCTTTAGGTTGTGAGCGAGTGCCAGGGAGCCCCTTTAGGCAGTGAGTGAGTGACAGGGAGCCCCATTAGGGAGTGAGTGAGTGACAGGGAGCCCCTTTAGGCAGTGAGTGAGTGACAGGGAGCCCCATTAGGAAGTGAGTGAGTGACAGGGAGCCCCATTAGGGAGTGAGTGAGTGAGTGAGTGAGTGAGTGAGTGAGTGAGTGAGTGAGTGACAGGGAGCCCATTAGGTAGTGACAGGGAGCCCCTTTAGGTAGTGAGTGAGTGACAGGGAGCCCCATTAGGCAGTGAGTGAGTGACAGGGAGCCCCATTAGGGAGTGAGTGAGTGACAGGGAGCCCATTAGGGAGGTAGTGAGTGACATGGAGCCCCTTTAGGAAGTGAGTGAGTGACAGGGAGCCCCATTAGGGAGTGAGTGAGTGACAGGGAGCCCCATTAGGCAGTGAGTGAGTGACAGGGAGCCCCATAAGGGAGTGAGTGAGTGACAGGGAGCCCATTAGGGAGGTAGTGAGTGACATGAAGCCCCTATAGGCAGTGAGTGAGTGACAGGGAGCCCATTAGGTAGTGAGTGAGTGACAGGGAGCCCCTTTAGGTAGTGAGTGAGTGAAAGGGAGCCCCATTAGGGAGTGAGTGAGTGGCAGGGAGCCCCTTTAGGTAGTTAGTGAGTGACAGGGAGCCCATTAGGTAGTGAGTGAGTGACAGGGAGCCGCTGCTCCCCCCTTACCTCGCAGTCAGCAGACCTCAGGATCAGCGGCGACCCGACCAGTAGTACGACTGGGCGCCGGACGCACCCGCTCTATATGCGGAAGTGATGTCACTTCCGCATATCAGTGCGGGCGCTGGGTCCTAGCGCCCGCACGATTGGTCGCCGCCTGATCGAGGTCTGAGTGACGCGGCTGGAGGGAGCCGCTGACAGAGGCGGTGAGCGGCGGCCGGGCGGAGATCCGTGTCACCCCAGGACAGATTGGGGGCACGTGCCCCCCGCCAAAATAGGGCTAGTGACGCCCCTCCCTACGTCGATGAGAGAGATGTGGAGAAGGATTGGGAGGAGGCATTGGAGGAGACCATGGGACCAAGCTCTCAAGAAGTGGTGGGTTCTGTGGTGACAGAAATGGCCCCTGTGTTTTCTTCATCCAGTATCACCAGTCAACATCACCACTAGTCAACTACAGAGGTGTTTGGTGGCCAGGTGGAGGGTCCAGAAGAGTCACCTATGGATTCCAGTGCTTTGGTTGAACTGGATGATATTTTGGATGATGAGGCGGCTGAGCCAACGTGGTTGCCATCTGGTGGGTTAGGCACTAGCAGGCGGGAGCAGCTTGGAGAAACAGAGCAGACGGTTGGCCAGCAGCCTGCAAGTGCTTTCCCGTCTGTCAGTACCCACCAGTCCAATGCTGAGCATGGACGGGCTAGAACAGGTCGCACCACTGCTGGACGTGCACCCATGTCCCCTGCATGGAATTATTTTACTGTTCCTGCAGAGGATGAATCCAGGGCAGTCTGTTCTGTGTGCCGTAAATCGGTGAGCAGAGGCAAATCGAGCAGTGGGTTCGGCACTTCATGGCTGATGAGCCATCTGTGCAACCACCACAGACGGGAGTTTGAATATGTAAAAAAATACAATAAGATGGGTGGAGGAAAAGCAGCGGCAACAGGCCCCTCTTCTTTTTCTAGTCGTCCTGTCCCTATCAGATCTGCTCAGTCCCATTATACTTCAAATCCCTCTGCATACCAGGCTGGAAGAGTGCTCCAGACCTCGGCAAGCACCTCGTCATCACCCTTGTTGGTTTTCTCTAAAATATCACCAGTGTTCCAACGTCAGGCCTCTGTGCCAGAAATGTTGCAGAGGAAGCGGATGCTCCCTGCAAGTGATCTGTTTGTTGTGAAAAATAATGCACTCCTGGCAAGGCTGTTGGGTCAACAGCTGCTGCCCTACCAGTTTGTGGACTGTGCCCCCTTCCACAGACCGATGAACAGTGTTGCTCCACAATGGCGGATCCCCAGCCGCCATTATTTTGCCAGGAATGCTATCCCTGCCCTTCACCAGCACATTGTGGAGTGTGTCGGCCAGTCTATGGATCACGCTGTCGGTGGCAAGGTGCACTTTAGTATGCATGGCTGGAGCAGCAGGCATGGGCAGGGAAAGTATCTAACTTTTACCACCCATTGGGTCACCCTCCATGGTGCTGCTGAGGAGGGTGCAAGATCTGGGGCATCTCAGCTGGTGGTACCGCCACGTGGGTTGAAGGGGTGGCCTGTTCTACTTCCCTCTGCTACCTGTTCTGTCCAATGCAAGTCCGACATTGCTGAGCCTCCCAGCAAGTGGTCACGCTCCTACACTGGTCTGCAGCACCATCGATGCCAAGCAGTGCTGAAACTCTAATCCGTGGACGAGAACAGGCAAACCGGATCTGTAATCCTTGCAGCCTTACAGGATCAGATTTGGCAGTGGCTGACCCCCCGAAAACTGGAGACAGTTGTAGTGGTGCCTGATAATGGTACCAACATGCTGCCCGCCATTTCGCAAGGTGACTACACTCACTTACCTTGCTTGGCCCACATCTTCAACCTTGTAGTGCTGACATTTTTACGCACTTTTGATGGGTTGAAGGACGCTGTGGCCTCAGCACGAAAAGTGTCAGCCCACATCCATCGCTCTGCAACCGCCACCGCGGCCTTGAAACTGCTGCAGCGCCACCATAGCCTGCCACAGCACAGGCTTATTTCCGATTTTCCGACGCGGTGGAACTCCACCCTCCACATGCTAGAGAGGTTGTGGGAGCAGCGAAGGGCAGTCAGGCTATACCTGTCTCAGACATCTTCCTCCAGAACAGGGCCACTGGACTACATTACTGGGGACCAGTGGCAGCTGATTGGACAGGTGTGCAAAGTGTTTGACCACTTTTGTTGCCTGCTCAAATGGCTCCGTGAGGAGCACTGCAGCATATCAGAAGTGCTCCCTCTTGCCTTCATGCTGGACAAGGCTCTTGACAAACTGCTCAAACAGGGGGGGGGGGAGCCCTACTGAACAGTGGTCAGTCAAGTGGGGGAGTGAGTGAGCATGCTCAAGTCCTGGATGAGGAGGCAGAGCTTGTGGAAGTGGAAGAGCCCATTGTCCGGGGGTGGGAAGAAGATTCTGATGATGTGGAGCTGGAGCATGACGACAGTTCTGACAGCCAGGAAGAGGTGATTAATGGCAGACATCTCTTCCCTATGGCTGTACATATGCTTCAGTGCCTCCGTAAGGACCCCCGGATTAAAACTTTAAAATCAAGGCTCGACATGTGGGTGGCCACCATCTTACATCCCTGATACAAAGGGAAAATGCTGCAGTTCATACACCCCTCCCAAGCAGATGCCAGGTAGAGCCAGATCCGGGATGTCCTTCTTCGTTGGGTTGAAGATGCGTTTCCTGCACCTGTATCCCAGGCCCAAGCTACTAAGCCTCATTATACTCAGCAAAGGTCTGGTGGTCCCACTCCCAGCAGCAGCACCAATAGCCAATCTGTGATCCTGCTGAGTATTTTGAAGGAATTATATCAGCCAATGCCAGATACTCCTAGCAGCCGCACCACCAGACGACAAAGTGGTCACCGCCAGTGGCTGGCCCGTATGGTGAATGATTACTTGGGGTCGGCCAGTGCTCCAGACAATATGGAGAGTAATGATTACCCCATGGAGTATTGGACAAAACAACTGGATACCTGGTCTGAACTCACTCAGTATGCACTGGAGGTTCTTGCATGCCCCGCCACCAGTGTTCTTTCTGAGCGAGTTATTTATTTAGTGCAGCAGGTGAGGTGGTCACCGACCAACGGACCCGTCTGTCCACAGACTATGTGGACATACTAACGTTCATAAAAAGGAATGAGTCATGGATCAGTGATAATTACAAGGCCCCTCTCACTGATTCATGATGATGATTCGACTAAATTACAATGTGTCAGGAATATTTTGGGGTGCTTATGATGTAAGGATAACAGGAACATATTCTTTCATTTTTCTGCCTGTGTTCCATGTAGGTCTGCTAGAAGGGAGCTGTGGCCATTGATTGCTTGGGGCAAGGAAGTGGGTATTGTCTTGACCATATGAGGTGCTTTGAGTTTCTGCTAATGGGATTATCTGTCTGGCTTTTGAACTCAGGAGACGGCCCATTGTCTCAATACACAAAGCAAGCCTAGTCAGGAAAAGTCTAACACATGTCAACTTTTGGTGAAGAAAAATTATTTCACTGTGAGGAAATTAAATTATTGGTGGAGGTGAAAAGCCTCACTTCACAATCTTTGATGTATAGACTGTTACCTGGAAATGGAATGTCTGAGATTTAATTAAAACCTCGTTCCTCCCCTCCCCAAGGAAGTTGCAGCCTCCAGGCGTAGCTCAGAGTATAAAAAGCAGAGGCAGATACCTAATAAAGATCTGCTCTTGGAGATAGCGCATAGCTAGAGTTGATCTCGACTTCTGGTCGAACAAGAGGCATGCTCCTGCCGACAACGTTGAGACCTTCAAGTTGGTAACGTTTTTTTTAATCCCCATTTTTATTTTACGCAAATATCCGTGTGTGTTATCTTTGTAACTTTTATCTTGTAACTATTTTTACTTTGTTTTTTGTAATCTTTTGTATATATTAAGTTCTGCATTGTTCTATGTTTTTCTGGAATATTAAATTATTATTTAATAAGCTTGACTTCTGCCGTACTAAACTAACACTCATAGCCTAAAGGAGACTGCAGTGTAGCTGTGTATAAGTCCGTGCCTAGTTGTATGTTTGAGCAACACTACCATATGAAATTGTAATTGCATTGTGTGTGTGGGGGGCGTTTGTCATACGTTGGCCTAAAGCGCGCAGCTGACCCAACGTACGAAATGCCAGTGTGAGTAGCTAACAGTATCGTTCGGAACGACTGTGAGTGGTTTTGCTGCACGACAGTGTAACTCGCATTACAAGTCAGTGTCTGATTGTGCTGTGTACTGTACAACTGTACTGTGTGTGTGGGTGCGTGGCGTTCTCGTATTCGGCCTAAGCGCAAAGCTGACCCAAATACGAAAACGCGGAGTGCGCGCTGAGGACTCGACAGCAGAGTGGAAGTGTCTAGCGAACCGCTAGTGGTGGCAGTGAGAGGTGTTCTGAGGGGTCCCAGCCTTGTTTTAGCTTGACTAAGGCTGCTTCCCCTCTCAGTCTGGTCAAACCCGCAGTCGGGAACCGTATACGCAGGCGTGCCGCGGGCCGGTTCCTGACACAATGTGCTGTTTTTCAAGCCTCAAAGGCTCTCCCTCTCAAACTCTGCTGCCTATCACTACCATCACATATTTTTGCATTTTAAGAATTAAAAAAAAATCTGTTTTTGCAGCAATCCGATGTAATATCCCTAACCCTATGCTTTTGGCCAATGACTACTCCTGCTGGTTTAAAAACAAAAATTATAATGACTGCCATGAAACCACCTCTAGGTCCCGTGGCCTACGACAACTCCTGCTGCTCCAAACAAAAATTGTAATTACTGCCGTGGAACCACCTCTAGGTCCCATGGCCTATGACAACTCCTGCTGCCCCAAACAAAAATTGTAATGACTGCCGTGGAACCACCTCTAGGTCCCATGGCCTATGACAACTCCTGCTGCTCTAGGTCCCATGGCCTACAACAACTCCTGCTGCTCTAGGTCCCATGGCCTATGACAACTCCTGCTGCTCCAAACAAAAATTGTAATGACTGCTGTGGAACCACCTCTAGGTCCCATGGCCTATGACAACGCCTGCTGCTCAAAAAAAAAAATGACTGGTGGAACAGCCACTAGGTCCCATGGCCTACAATGTTTCAAAAACGAGGTTTCAAATGAGATTACTGAAATTGTACCTCTGGAACGCGGAATTCCGTGAAATACCGCCGGAATGTAACGGATAAGGAATTTCGTTCTGACGGAGTTCAAATTTCCGCAGAATCGGAAATCGCCCTTTCCGATCATCCCTAGCACCAACTGAATGATATCAGACCAATATAGATCCAACAGTTGGATTGATCAAACCGCCTGTTATCAGTTGCTCATCAAGTTGTTTGCACGCATACACATGCCTGATTATCATCCAACAGACAAAAGTCAGATGATAATCAGGCTGCAGGTTGATCCGTGTGTACTTACTTAGCTTGAAGAGAACCTGAACTGAAAATTAAAAGTCAAAATAAACATAAACATGTCATACTTACCTCCCGTGTGTAAGAATCTATATGTTGGTTGCTATTGGCAACAACGCTACACCTTCGTTCGGCACCATATCACAGGAAGTGTGATGACTTGACTCATCACAGCAAGCAGCATAGGAGATCACAGTCTCAAGGAGTTTATTCAGTAAACAGATATACAGACGCTCATCCCTAGCAAAGCAATTGTTCTGTAGTAAGTCCTCTTGCGTTACAGCTCTTGGTTCCATTGCATGGCAACCAGGTTTTCTCTTATGTTCCATCTATACTACGTAGCCCGTAGGCCTATATACAGCATACAGTTAGATATTATGACAATACATTACAAATAAAAGTAAAGGATGGAAGTCATCAGCCAGACCTCAGAAGAAGCAGCAGTATTTAGAAGTGGCTCTCTGGAGCCCGTCAGCTGCTTTAGTACCAACCACTAAAGAGTTAAATGTGACATTTTATTTATTTTGAATATTTATATAGTGCCGACATATTACGCAGCGCTGTGCAGAATATATTGTCTTGTCACTAACTGTCCCTCAGAGGGGCTCGCTGAGTCCCTACCAAAGTCATATGTCTATTTATCATGTAGTGTATGTATTGTAGTCTAGGGCCAATTTTAGGGGTAAGCCAATTAACTTATCTGTATGTTTTTGGGATGTGGGAGGAAACCATAGCGCCCGGAGGAAACCCACGTAGACACTTGGTGAACATACAAACTCCTTGCAGATGTTGACCTGGCTGAGATTTGAGCCAGGGTCCCAGCGCTGCAAGGCAAGAGCACTAACCACTACGCCACCGTGCTGCCCCTGGTGAATACTTGATCCGTATTCGCCAGGGGATCATCTGAGCAGGAAATCATCGCCTACTATTGGCTGATAAGACCTTGTGATATAACGACAGACACGGTCTTTACTGCGCATGCCTGAACTATCGCCTAGTTCTAAGAACTGTCCTCTAGTTCTAAAGAGGCCATTTGTTTAATGTTCTTATGAGAATATTTTCATAACAATGGCTCATATTTATGTTGTTCGTCGCCAGCTAGTCTGGCCTCAACACTGGATAAACTCTTTAACCTTGGCTGGTTTTGTGTAAGACACAAAACCATGTTCCAGTGTTTCTAGAAATGCTGCTTAAAGGGAGACTCTGCAAATCAAGTCTTTTAACTAAACTCAGTTAAAGTAACTGAGGCCTAGGAATTCAATCATATAATACGTAAATTATTACACCATGTACTCTACTCATGAATCTCTTTCTCCTCTCCTGTGTTCTGTTTGTCCAATTTGATCAATGGAATTCTCTGTCCTCCATTTTGAAAATGACCATTGCCCCATAACAGCTTCCTGATCAGCACACTGTTAAACTATAATATCGACCACTTGAGCCATAGAAAACATTATCTTGCACATTCAGCTGTAACTGACAGCAGCTGATATATAACTGACAGCAATTGGTATATTTCAGTTCTGACAAAATATTTTCAGAACTGGAAGGAATCACTGTAAATAAAAATGGTGAGATTCTGAGAGGAACTGACGGGGAGGTAAGTATGTAATATTCATTTGCAGCTACATCATCTGTTCATTTTAAATAATTTTACTCAGTTCAGGCTCCCTTTAAATCATTCACAGTAATCTTTGTTTATAAAGGGAAAGGACGGCTCTGGTCCTTAAGTGGCCAGAAGCATCTGGTACAAAAGTGGTTAAGCAAAATTGTTGGGAACAAAAAAATATCACTTAGACCACTCTGATTCCTCTCATATTAATGATGGGCCTACAATTTTTAAATGTTACAACTATCTACTTGATACTGATAATTCACCACTAAGGATGATCAATAAGGTTCAAATAATTCTGAGTTGGTGCAGAATTACACAGTTTTATGCAAATTTATACAGCTTGAAGATGGACCAATGGAATTAAGCTGAGGTGGAATTTGGCTTGTCCACTTTTAAAGAGGAACTATAGTGAAAAGGGGAAAAAAATAAATCATTACATTGCAAAGTGAGAAGCTAAAAAATAGAAGAAAGATCAAGAAATTATTGATATTCATCATGTAATTTGTTCATATTGTTTGATACACAATCAGCCTGCACATAATCAACTTTACTACTGGCAAACATGAAAAAAACAGACAGCACCAACTGCCATTATCTATAACCACTTCCCCTAACAATGTTATAGGCTAAAAGGTTTTTGTTTTTTTTATATAGATATACATATGCACTGAGGGAGATACTGGTTGCTTGGCAGCTGGAAACAGTACCACAAGGCTCACAGACCGGAAAATGTCAGGACCTAGCTTCTGACACCATACTGTGGGAGAGGTTTCACCACAAAATCACCATACAAACCCCCCTTGATGGTCTATTTGAGAAAAGGTAAATATTTTTTTCATGGGAAAGGTAGTATCAGCTACTGATTGGGATCAAATTCAACCCTTGATTTCAATTCCTCTTTAAGCTGGCTACTTTTGCTCAATCTAATTGACAACTTGCATTGGTGCTTTATTTAGAATTTGGTTAGATCTAATAAACCTCTCCCTGTTCCAGTTAACTTTATACTGCACACTCTTTTGAAAAGAGAAAAACCTTCCTTCAAGCCCATAATCATTCCTAGTTAATCTCCTAAATAATTACTAAGTCGGTTAGGGATTGGTGTGGGAGGTTGGTTAGCATTAGGCATTGGTGAGGGGTGATTGGTTTGGGTTAGGCATCAATAGAAAGAAAGTTCAAGTGAGAATGGGATCAGGTTAGGCAATAGTAAAATATTGGTAAAAATTACTATTTTTTATTGTAACTACATTGGGATTAATAGTAGAATATTGGTAATTGTTTCTACTAACAGCTGTCTCCTACACACAAGCTACAGTTGCACCCTTTTTACATGTACGCAATTAATGTGTCCTTTCTTTTGCATGTTTTCAGTCACAAATCAGTGCATATAGTTTAAATAAAGTTCTGCATGCAAAAGGAAAAAGGCAGTAATTGAGTATGCAATTGTTCTATTAAATGTTTTTGTTCCTACGCATCCTATGGGATACATCAACCCTCCTATACATTTTGTGAAGTCTAGTCATGATATAGTTTGGAATTTTAGGTATTTTGAAGAACAAACAGAATAGGATGTCATAGTGAGAGCCTGTGATGAACAGATCCCTTTATCTATGTAGCAATTTTTCTTCAGCCTTCCTAGAACATGCTCATTAGCTACAGAACATGCTGTCAGGTAAAATACTTCATCCGGGCAACCAAAATCTAAACCTGGAAATCTAGAGTGCCTGTAGGATTTAGCATGTCACACAATAAATCACTAACATTAAAAAGCAACACCTGGCACCTTGTATAATCAATTAAAGATGTGCTAATGCAATCCAGGTCACATGTCAACTATGATAAAGTCAAAGTGCCTTTAAAGCTACGTGTTCTTCTTAAAATATCTAATGTTGTTTGTCCTGAGATCAACCTGCACTAAGATAAAGTTATCAATGCTTTTACTCTTTTGGCATAACCAAAGTATTCAAGTTTAAAGAGTTTAAGTAGTACTCTAGGCAAAATAAAAATGTATATTTGCAGTAGTTGTTTAGCAGATTTCACACTCATGCTGGATCCAGTTCACAGCAGATCCAATGTATGATCCACTGTGACATTCAGATTGCATTTTATTTATATGTCAGATATCATACAGAAAAGTCATGGAGGACAGTACTGTGTTCTATTACTGCAATGCAGGCAATGAACACAACTTACACGTCTCGACAGATACAATATTTAACATAAGGTCTATCAACATGTTCATTTGCAAATTGTGGTCTGATGCAAAAAGTGTTTCAAAAATGGGCGTAGCATGTAACTATCCTTAAAGAGACACTGAAGCTGAAAAAAAATAGGATATCATGAATTGGTTGTGTAGTAGGGGTAATTACTAGAACATAGGTAGCAAAAAATATTCTCATATTTTTATTTTCAGTTATACAGCTTTTTTTTATAACATTGCATCATTCTCTAATATTTGCAGTTTACACACTACACTCAGCATTCTAAAAGTTTTTACAGAATAGGCAGTGAACTTTTGACCTGTCCTGAACTGTTCTCTGCAAAAGAAAAACACAATACAGCTGAGATAACCTAATCAGAAGTCAGAGCTCTCGGCCACTTTTAAAGTTGCAGGGCTCAATGACTAATTTCCATAGATAACAACTGGAGTTTAACTCTTCCTGTACTGGAAACAAATATTAGACTTATGTCTCTGCTCCTAATGCTTTATTTCTTAGCTGTACTACACATCCAATTCATTATATCATAATTTTGTTTTTTCGCTTCAGTGTCTCTTTAGGGTGGCTACTACTAATGGTACACTTTCCAGTGAAGTGCAAGTGAAATTGAACTGGCAAAAAATAAACCTTGCTAATATTACAAATGGACTATGAACGATTCTAATGGTGATTGTTCATTCAGAAAAATATTTTTTATAATCAGTTGTGATGGACTGGAAGTACAGATTGGATTGTTGATGGTGACATAGACTATATATTACAACATATTATTGCCAATTTTTCTCATTGCTTGGGCAATTCTTTGCTGTAAATTGTACCTTTAGTTGGCACCTTTAGGCCTAGAACAAATCATCCAATTTTCCCTTCAGATCGGATCCAGCAAAAATATAAAGCTTTTTGATAGCCGCCAGTGAGCAATCACAATCTCTAAATTGATATCTTTATAATTATGAAGAAGAGCTGAATTGCTGGAAAGTAATAATTGAAATACTGGCTATTGTTCAGTGTGGATGTCCTTTTGATTAACTTTCAATTGATATCAAATCGTAAATCTGATCGAAATTTGAAAAAATAGTTCATACATGTGTAAACTAGAATTCTTCTACATCTGATTGATGTCAGTTCTGAATATCAATCAGATAACTTTCTTTAACAGGATCTTAAGTGAATATTGCATGGTGTGTACCAGGATTTAGACTTGTATCTAGATACCCTAATAATGTAAGACCTCTTAGACACTACATGCGATTCCGATTTTTAATATGATCCAATTTTTTATTCCAATTAAAAAGGTACTACGTTTTTTCATCAGAATAAAAAAATCGGATTGCATAAAAAAAAAAAAAATCATCGCATATAGTGTGCAAGAGGCCTGAAGCAGTACTTCTTACACTGTTTGAGTGACCTGCTAATGACTTTGGCTGTCATATAAATAAATGAGCCATGAAATAATAGTAACCAAGGGTTGCTTTTCCAACTTGTGCTCCACCTATTCCAGATAGCAAGAGAAATCATGAAGAAGGCAGCATATCTTAAGTGGCTGAAGCTTGTAGGTGTTAAGTGAAACTGAAACTGTACTCCACTTTGTCTATTCCTGAGCCAGCAAAATATATTATTAATAATAATAATATGTTGACTGCTTCTCTTGGGTAGAACTACCTGCTGCAGCAATGAAGAACAGATTGATGCCAAATAGGATCATAGGAGATAACTGAATTTGCATGCAATATTGAGGATATTGAATGATATTTTAGTACAATGACTCACATTTTCACTGACTCTACTAAAGACTGTCCATTTATATAATGTAGATATGTTAACTAGAATTCCATTATACCCAATTATTAGGATTAGTTAAGGGCAAGTGTACAAGTTAGCATCAGTGCAGAATTTACTTTTATGGTTAAACAATTACAACCAAAATACTACCAATTTAAAGATGAAGGGTTAACACGTCTTGTTTCCTTTCACGACAGGGTATCTGTGAAGCAAACAACCATGTGCCCCCCCCCCCCCCCACATTCTCAAAAAAAAAAAAAAAAACTAGTAGCATGCTAGGCAGTCTTCCCACATAGTCATTATAATCATAAGCTTAAAACTGGGCTCTCTATAATGAACTTAAAGTTCTTTATTATCCTCTACCTCACTTTCTTTTTCAGCAATAACTTTGTGCCAACATATTACAATGCAGTTTTTTTGTTTGTTTGATTTTTGATGCTACAAATTATCAAATGTCCAATAATAGGAAAAACGCTTTGCATTTTCTTGGCACATTTTAAGTTTTGTGACAAAGAGGACTGTGCGAGAGCCATTTTGATAAAAATACAGATAATGGCTAGATTGCATGGTTGGAGGTATATTATGCTGGGATTACAAGATACGTTTTTTTAGCGTTCGATTCAGCATGCAATCTATTAGCCATTCGATTTTCTGCTCGATTCTCTTATCTCCCACTCGTTTTTATTATCTTTTTCCATTGACTTCTATAAGAAATTGAGCGGAAGGCATCTATCGGATCGATTCTTACAAAAAAAGTATTGTGTAATCTCAGCATTAGAGGGGACTGTGTGTCTGTGAAGAAAACCTTGTGTATTTATATTAATTTTAGTAAATACATCAATCCATGAGATGAGCGGTCTGGTGCTAATTACTATATGTACTATTGCTTTAAGACTGAACTGGCTTTGTACAGATTATAAAATGTAGAAAGATTTTGTTCGGGTTTTTTTTTTTTGCTACATACGGTATCATCTTTATGTCTTGTATCGCCTTAAATCCTACTGATAAAAACATGTAAGAGATAATTATGTGTGTAGCACTAATAATAAAGAGAACATTAGTAACATAGAACAGTGTCTAATATTTTCAGTTTAATAACTTAATTTTTAAGATTGGATTTGAAACAGCATTTGTGAAAATCTGATGAAGAATCTTAGTCTTAGGGCCAGTGCACACCAAAAACCGCTAGCGCATCCACAAACGCTAGCAGTTTTTGGAGAGGTTTTTCAGAACGATTCCATGCATGTTTAGAGAGATTTTCTAAACATGCCGAGCGTTGATTGGAGCATTTTGTGTAGCAGATTTTATATTTTGTTACAGTAAAGCTGTAACAAAAACGCTTGTAAAACCGCTCTGATCTAGCGTTTTTCAGAGCGGTTTTCCACTTTCCTATACTTAACATTGAGGCAGAAATGCTTCAGAAAACCGCAAAAATGCTGCAGGACCCAAGATTGCATTTGGGTAAAAAACGAACCGCTCTGGTGTGCACCATCCCATTGAAATACATTAGCCAAGCGTTTTTCAGCCCAGAAAGCGTTTTTTAAAAATGCTCAGAACCGCTCTTGGTGTGCACGAACCCTCATTCAGTTGCACAACTCTTTGGACTTTCCAGCACTTAAACGTTATTTGCTTCTTTCCTGCCAGATTATAGGCCATTTGCATTCTTTTTTTTTCCATAAAACCCTTAATGTACTGGAAAACAGAATGAGTAAAACTATTTGTAGCTATGCTATATATAATTTTGCCTTCTTAAAACAGAAGGTATATGCTATAATTCAGCTTTAAGGGAGCAAGTGTGGTTTCCCATGATGCATCATTCCTGAACATGCAAATCATCTCTTTATGCCCCTGAGAGCAGAGCACTTATCCAGAACTGCTGGTGTATAGTAAACCTACAGCTTATACATTTTACAGAGCCATACCAATCTAACATACATACAGTTTTTTGGGGACTTTCTGGTCCTCATCAGTGTATGGCATGGATTGATATGGCTTTATAGGATTAAGGACCAATACTGCAGAGTACCCAGAGAGCTCATTGAAACCAAGATCCATTAGGAGAGTAGAAAAGGCTAAATATACTGAAAAGCCCTCTTACTAAAAAAAAAACATAGATGTATATACTGTATGTATGTATGTATATATATATATATATATATATATATATATATATATATATCTTTATTTTTATTTTTTTTTGCCTTTTTAAAAGGGTAGGTATGTACAATGAATCAGCTTTAAGTGAGCACGTGTGGTTTTCCATGATGCATCACTCTCAAAAAAAACCTCTCATAACATGAACATATTACCATACTGTAACAAAAGTGCATGAGATGGGCATCCCACACTAACAGTCAACAACCCATGCAAAACACACACACACAGCCATCCACAAGCACCCAAGGTTAAGGGGCTAAGCAAAGTCCTGAAATAGCTGAGAGCCTCCAAATATTATAGCAGCAGGAAAAAATCCCAGATGGATCTTATAACATCCAGCAGTTTGTAGTAATAAAGTCAGTAGTGACACAAGTCAACTAACCAAGCCAGCAGTAAAGCAAGGAAAAATAGCAATTCAGCACCGTCAGGAATGCACAATAATGCCTAGGGTGTTAAAGTCTCACCACTCTGATGGGGTCCTAGGGACAGAGCAGCTGATGTCTGAAGTCCCCAGTGTGGATAAAACCAGCAGCTGGTCAGCAGAAACAGCCTGGAAATCACTGTAAGCTGCGGCACTTAGGGTGGAGGACACCAAACCCTAATCACAGCTGAGCCAGAGTCCTCAATGCCTGTGCAGGCAGGTGAGCAGCAGAGATGACAGCGCCGGGGCACCAAGATGCTGTCTGACCCGGAATGGATCCAATGAGTCTGCTGGGTCTGCTGGAGGAACGAGCAGGAGTGCTCAGGAGAAGCATCACGGGAAATCAGAAAAGTAGGAGGCGCCCTTTGGTATAGCACAACGATATAACAGTATTTAAAATTATAGGGTAAGAATGGTAGTTCCTACCTCGGATGAAGAGTCTCAGGTCGATATATTGTAAAAACAATTTAATGGAAATCTGGACTAAGCACTTGGACAACGCGTTTCGCGACCGCAAGTCGCTTCCTCAGGTCAAGTAACAGTGCTTAAAAAGAAAATGAATGGCGCTCAGAACCACACATACATAAATATAAACATGCAGAATTAGCATACAAAATAAATCATTGTAACATAAAACCAGCTGTAAAAAACCAATAAAACATCTAGACCTTATGGTATTAAACAATTGTCGGAAGAGCTGTCAGGTATTTGCTAAGTATAAAAAGGCCATATAGTGTGAGAGGTCACATAAAATATTATACATTAGTGATAATAAAAGTTCTTACATGATAGAATATGTCTAGAATACATCTAAACCAGAGCATATGTATTGATGGAAATCAATGTAAGGAACAAATTACTTTATGGCAAGAACAATGTACATATTTGAAAAAAGTGAACGAAAAATAGGTGTGCGTAGCCCTTTAAGCGCCTGTGTGCATAAGTACACGGGCATGTGTGATAATATATAGGTCGTTGTATAATCAAAGTTAAATATGCGGTATGTATGACCCCATGTGTGTATCCTACATGGGTTATCAGCCATATATGGTGTGAGGGAATACAAAAATGATATATAAAGGTAACTGGTTATTTTAGCTGGACTGAGTGTCATGTGGAAATGGGAATTAATTGAGAGCTGTACAAAGGGACATCGCTGGGGATAGCTAGGTATGAGGACCAATGTTAATCTGGAATAGGAGAGGGTATGTATGGACTGGCCGCGGAGGGAAGTACTAGGAATGAGAGGCAAGTGGGTGAGACCGCCTGGGATCCGTAGGGTGGATATGATATACGGAGGAGAGGCTTTCGTTAGAGGAGTATAAGGAGAAGGACCAGAGGAGGGAAATAAGAGGGTGTATCTAGATTAGCGGCGGTGTGGGCTGGAGAGTAATCTAATTGTCACGAGAGGCTCTTACCTGTGAAATCTAATGCGGACAGCTGGGCGCCATAGCAGGCGCTGGCTCCGCGTCCATAGTTATACTGATGTGTAGTATCTGAAATGGGGTCACGTGACGTGGAGCGGAGCTAACGTCAGATCCCATACAGGGCAGGAAGGCAGCGCTCAGGGAGGAAGTGATCTGTCGGCCATTTTTAGTGTGGTCTGATGAACTAGAGTGATGAGCTCAGGACGATGGCCATATTGCGTGTGGCATAAGGAGAGAGGAAGCCTGTAGGGCAATGTGAGGGATGATATACGGCAGCCATAGTTGGTGTGGCATCAAAAATCTCAGAGGAGAGAATCTCCTACGTAGGGGAAGGCTGATCCGTCTCAGATTTATTAGGCACAGAATATGTATTCAAGGAGAATAGTTGCCGATTACACAATAGTGTAAGGAGGATTCAAAGATAACATGACAGAGTAGTTACCAATATTTGGGTTCTCAATGGTGGGGCTAAAAAAACTTAAATTCAGCCAGGGGGTAATATTCACAATATTTTCCACTTAAGGTTAGGAGGTCAAAGTGAGGATATATGTAGGGTATGATACCACTTATATATATAGGGTGGGAATAACCCATAATCATAAGTATCCTAGTACAAGGATCCCCAAGGGATATAGATGTGGGGCGGGGGGGAGAGGGAGGCAAAGGGGGGAGGGGCACTGCCAATATTTATATGGTTCAGACCGATAAGTATGTTTGAAATGTAAGTATTTGTGCACTCAGATGATAATACGATATAATTAGACGATTGAACACAAGAAATTATGTTAGAACTATACGTAAGTCTCTAGTAGATCATACATCAGATGAATTTCAGAAGTTATGCTCGAGGCAGATGTTGAGGCCCTCAGGTTGGAGGGTCCTTAGTTTAAAGACCCAGAACATTTCTCTGGCTTTCAATGTTCCAAAGCGGTCTGGGGCCTCATCAGTGATTTGTTCAATGGGGCAAAGCTTGGCACTACTATGATCACATCCATGTGTTTCTTTGAAGTGTCTCGAGACGCTATACCAAACATGGTCTCTCGAGACACTTCAAAGAAACACATGGATGTGATCATAGTAGTGCCAAGCTTTGCCCCATTGAACAAATCACTGATGAGGCCCCAGACCGCTTTGGAACATTGAAAGCCAGAGAAATGTTCTGGGTCTTTAAACTAAGGACCCTCCAACCTGAGGGCCTCAACATCTGCCTCGAGCATAACTTCTGAAATTCATCTGATGTATGATCTACTAGAGACTTACGTATAGTTCTAACATAATTTCTTGTGTTCAATCGTCTAATTATATCGTATTATCATCTGAGTGCACAAATACTTACATTTCAAACATACTTATCGGTCTGAACCATATAAATATTGGCAGTGCCCCTCCCCCCTTTGCCTCCCTCTCCCCCCCGCCCCACATCTATATCCCTTGGGGATCCTTGTACTAGGATACTTATGATTATGGGTTATTCCCACCCTATATATATAAGTGGTATCATACCCTACATATATCCTCACTTTGACCTCCTAACCTTAAGTGGAAAATATTGTGAATATTACCCCCTGGCTGAATTTAAGTTTTTTTAGCCCCACCATTGAGAACCCAAATATTGGTAACTACTCTGTCATGTTATCTTTGAATCCTCCTTACACTATTGTGTAATCGGCAACTATTCTCCTTGAATACATATTCTGTGCCTAATAAATCTGAGACGGATCAGCCTTCCCCTACGTAGGAGATTCTCTCCTCTGAGATTTTTGATGCCACACCAACTATGGCTGCCGTATATCATCCCTCACATTGCCCTACAGGCTTCCTCTCTCCTTATGCCACACGCAATATGGCCATCGTCCTGAGCTCATCACTCTAGTTCATCAGACCACACTAAAAATGGCCGACAGATCACTTCCTCCCTGAGCGCTGCCTTCCTGCCCTGTATGGGATCTGACGTTAGCTCCGCTCCACGTCACGTGACCCCATTTCAGATACTACACATCAGTATAACTATGGACGCGGAGCCAGCGCCTGCTATGGCGCCCAGCTGTCCGCATTAGATTTCACAGGTAAGAGCCTCTCGTGACAATTAGATTACTCTCCAGCCCACACCGCCGCTAATCTAGATACACCCTCTTATTTCCCTCCTCTGGTCCTTCTCCTTATACTCCTCTAACGAAAGCCTCTCCTCCGTATATCATATCCACCCTACGGATCCCAGGCGGTCTCACCCACTTGCCTCTCATTCCTAGTACTTCCCTCCGCGGCCAGTCCATACATACCCTCTCCTATTCCAGATTAACATTGGTCCTCATACCTAGCTATCCCCAGCGATGTCCCTTTGTACAGCTCTCAATTAATTCCCATTTCCACATGACACTCAGTCCAGCTAAAATAACCAGTTACCTTTATATATCATTTTTGTATTCCCTCACACCATATATGGCTGATAACCCATGTAGGATACACACATGGGGTCATACATACCGCATATTTAACTTTGATTATACAACGACCTATATATTATCACACATGCCCGTGTACTTATGCACACAGGCGCTTAAAGGGCTACGCACACCTATTTTTCGTTCACTTTTTTCAAATATGTACATTGTTCTTGCCATAAAGTAATTTGTTCCTTACATTGATTTCCATCAATACATATGCTCTGGTTTAGATGTATTCTAGACATATTCTATCATGTAAGAACTTTTATTATCACTAATGTATAATATTTTATGTGACCTCTCACACTATATGGCCTTTTTATACTTAGCAAATACCTGACAGCTCTTCCGACAATTGTTTAATACCATAAGGTCTAGATGTTTTATTGGTTTTTTACAGCTGGTTTTATGTTACAATGATTTATTTTGTATGCTAATTCTGCATGTTTATATTTATGTATGTGTGGTTCTGAGCGCCATTCATTTTCTTTTTAAGCACTGTTACTTGACCTGAGGAAGCGACTTGCGGTCGCGAAACGCGTTGTCCAAGTGCTTAGTCCAGATTTCCATTAAATTGTTTTTACAATATATCGACCTGAGACTCTTCATCCGAGGTAGGAACTACCATTCTTACCCTATAATTTTAAATACTGTTATATCGTTGTGCTATACCAAAGGGCGCCTCCTACTTTTCTGATTTCCCGTGATCTCATACCCTACTTGTTGGGGCGGGTGTTCCTACCGCCGTATAGGACATCCTTTTTTCTCAGGAGCAGCGACCACAAAGGCCGAGTGGAGACGGTACTTCTCCACATGCATTGTTAGTGGTTGCCGTCATAAGCAACCCACTCTTGTGAGTATATTACTTATAATTACATAATCCAAATATCAAGACGTTATTACGCGATATTGGGCTCCCGGTGTCCCTGTGTTTTTTCGTTTTCTATCCAGTTCAGGAGAAGCATGGCCGCCAAGAGTATGAGAGCAAGTGGAGGAAGGAGGCAGCATGGCAGGACAACACTCTCATGAGAGGACTAAATTCAATTTAGCATTGCTTTTTTACAAAGGGGTTTTACGGTCTCTTTTAGCCCGTTATATTTTGGTAGCGGTTCTGATATCTCTAAGCAGTTATTCTTTCACTGTAACCTCCCCTTCCTTCTCTGCCTTCCCCTTGTCCCCAGTAGTAAATATTTACATTCTGATCAGAATAAAATAAGTATTTCTGCTGCCAAATGTCCAAAACACACATGGTCATGCACATACACACACAACATCATCATTGTCACTAGCTTCTAAACTGTGCAGTGCATTGACCCTCCGACTCATGATTAAGATAACTGAATAGGGCTCCATGGCTGTTGTGGATGAAATGTGAAGGGCAAAATGGGAATTAGGGGGAGAAAGAAGAGAAGGGGAGAGAGGGAGATGGGTAGGACAAGAGAAGGGAAACTGGAGATTAGAAAAAGGGAGTGGATTAAGACAGGTAAATGGGTCAGACATTTTCTTAAACTCAATTTAAAAAAATGTTTTACTTATATGAATAGAAGGAAAATATCTAAGGACCGATAATCTTATCTTTATATATTATCAGTGCAAGTGGAGGCAATAAGAGCCTGGACTACATGAAAGAATAGGGTGTAGAAAAAAGCACTACATCATATACATTTTTGTTCTACTAGCTGGACCCACAGTACTTTGACCTTTACCCTCATTAGCCATACTTATGATCAGCATCTGGATTTATTATATGTAAATAGAGCAGCTGATTAGGAAAGAGTTGTAGATCTGTTATCCACAATAGAGGTTGTGTAGGTTCATTTTTTTCCATCTCATGACTTTTATGCAGCTAGAAAACAAACTACCATAACAGTTACACAAAACATAAATCAACAGGACAGTCAGAGCAGGGGCAGCTAATGCCTTTGCTGGCTGGCTGAGATGTGCAGCATTATAATTCTGCCTTGGTGTATATCCTTTCCAGCTTAATGATCCTCTTTCGTGACTCAAAGTTTGTATAATAAAAAAAAACTGCCAAAGATTTAAAATAAAGTACTGTTGCGTTTCTTTTTGACCTACACAAAGCATATACTGAGAGATGTAGGCTTCTTCTTAGCGGTTGGAATATGATAAGTGTGTTGTTAGGGTTGGAGGTAGAAATAGCAATAAGTGGCTATGCAGATGATACTGATATTATAGCAGAAAATGAAGAGGACTTGTATGTTTTGGTTCTGTATTATAAAGAAAATAGCGAAGAATGAGGTCGGAAACTGAATATAGTGAGGCACAGACTAACCAGCAAGCTCATGGTGACCCAGAACTCATTGGAGTGTGTAAGGGACTACAATGGTCCTAAAAGCCCCCTTACTAAGATGTTAAGAAAAACAAAAGTTTGCTTTCCTAAAACAGAAAGAATTTGCGATATTTCAGGTTTAGGACCATTGTAGTCCCTTACACACTCCAATGAATTCTGGGTCACCATGAGCTTGCTGGTTAGTCTGTGCCTCTCGGATTCACAAGCCCTACTCCATAGAGCCAAATTAATCCATGCCATGCACTGATGAGGATCAAACAATCCGAAACAGTCTGTATGCATGTTGGATTATTATGGCTCTGTACAAATTAACAAGCTGACACATCATTGCATTCCAGCGGTTCTGGAGGTGTGTTTAGCTTCTAAGGGTACAATGGTTAATTTGCATATATTCAGCAGTGTTGCTCTGGGAGACATCTCAAGCTCACTCCAACCTGAAATATCACAAATTCTTTCTGTTTTAGGAAAGCAAACTTTTGGTTTTTTTTTTAATATAGTGAGAATTAAGATTATCAGTATCGACAATAGATGCAACATCAACTGTCAGGGCTGGAGGTGAGGACCCTGAAGTGCTAGATAGTTTTCGTTTATTGGGTTTAGTCATCAACAACAAGCGAAGGCACAGTTAAGAAATAAGATAGAAAATAAATCATGCCAGGCTGCAATGAAGGCTTTGGATAACTTGTGGAAATCTAATTATGTCTCTAAGCAAACAAAGGTTAGGCATGTGAAGGCTTTGGTCTTTCAAGTGACATTCTATGCCTGTGAAAGCTGGACAGTAAAAAGAAAGGTAGAGAGCATATTCACACATTAGATCTGTTGTGCTGGAGAAGGGATAGTGGATACCACTCTACAGGCACAATAAAACACATCATCTCTCCAAAGCAGTCAGTTATGCTTGAGATGGTTGTGAAGAGGAAAGGACAGTGCAGACCAGCAGTAAATCAAATACATTTCATAACAAGTTCCACGAGAACATCACTGAGCAAACGTACACTGAAATATTCCTGAATATAACGAATGAACAATATTGCTTATTTTTTTTTTACAATAGTTTTTAATAAATTAGTTGGTTAATATTTGCCCATTGTAAAATGTTACTGCACTCTGATTAACTTTCTAAAATGTATCACAGATATTAGCATCTTTACTGCTGAAAAGGTGAATCAATGTTGGATTTTTTCACCCTTAAAGAGAACCCGAGGTGGGTTTGAAGAATATTATCTGCATACAGAGGCTGGATCTGCCTATACAGCCCAGCCTCTGTTGCTATCCCAAACCCCCCTAAGGCCCCCCTGCACTCTGCAATCCCTCATAAATCGCAGCCACGCTGCTGACAAACAGCTTGTCAGAGCTGGCTGTGTTTATCTCTATGGTGTCAGTCTGCTGCTCTCCCCGCCTCCTGCAGAACTCCAGTCCCCGCCTGCATCCCTTCCTTCCCTGCTGATTGGAGGGAAGGCAGGGACCGGAGCTATGCAGGAGGCGGGGGAGCAGCTGAGACTGACACTACAGATGTAAACACAGCCTCACAGCATGGCTGTGATTTATGAGGGATTGCAGAGTGCAGAGGGACCTTAGTGGGGTTTGGGATAGCAACAGAGGCTGGGCTGTATAGGCAGATTCAGCCTCTGTATGCAGATAACATTCTTTAAACACACCTCGGGTTCTCTTTAAGTTTGGATAGCTGGGACATCATTTGATCTCCCACAGTGCAAGGGAAGAAGACTATGTGACATAATAAAAAACACAGTATTACTCCTGCGCACTAGTAATACTGTGTTTTTTGTTTAATTCGAGTGGATTGGGGTACAGATCCATTTTTCTCCATGCAGCCAACATTTTTGTTAAAGCTCCTTATTGTGGTGCTGCTAGGTGCGCGGCAATCATACATATTCTCATATGTGACATAATAGCTTAGGCTAAACATTACTGGGAGGGGGGTTAAATACGAATACTCGAATATAAGCTGCCACATGTATATGCTGATCCCCCATCTTTTGCCCACTAAAAAAAAACGAAATAAATTTGGGTCGCATGGATAAGCTGACCCCCAATGTCTCCCTCCAATAGGTGTTGCAGAGACCATCCGTCCCATACGTGGTGCAGATTGCAGTGCGTGTGATGCAAAGTGAAGCATGCTTGCAGATTGTATGTATGTGATGCCCACTGTATGCATGTGATGCCTATTGTATGTATGTGATGGTGCCCAGTGTATGTATATTCAGCAGAGTGTATGTATTATTGTTATTATTATTGATCTAGTGCTGACATCTTCCGCTGCGCTGTAAAGAGTATTTACCTGTCCCCTCAGTGGGGCTCACAATCTTATCCCTACCATAGTCATATAATTATTATTTAGTATTTATATGATGCTGACCTATTCTTCAGCGCTGTACAGAGTATATTGTCTTGTCTCTTAGCTGTCCCTCAGAGGTGCTCACAATCTTATCCCTACCACAGTCATAACTCATAGGGGAGATCTGTATGTTTTTTGGGATGTGGGAAGAAACCGGAGTGCCCGCAGACACGGGAGAACATACAAACTCCATGCAGATAGTGCCTTGGCTGAGATTTGAACTGAGGAATCAGCATTGCAAGGTGAGAGTGCTAACCTCTACACTACCATGCTGTTCATGCTGTATGTGATAATGCAGTGTATATATGTTCAGCAGAGTTTATGTATGTGATGATGCAGTGCAAGTGTTGCAGAGTGCTGTGCAGTGTGCATATAGCTACCTCTTCTCCTCATTCTGGGTGGTTATCTTTCCGTCTTCCATGCAGCTCTATACCTTCTAGACATCCAAGCTTCAGTGTCTTCTGGTCTCTGGGCAGCCATCTTCCCATCTCCCTTACAGCTTTGTACTCGCCGCTGAGCTTTAGTGGTCAAATACAGAACTGCAAGGGAAACTGGAAGTGGCTCCCTGGGATGAGAATATAATTAAACCTGGACATCTAGCAAGGACAGCTGCATGGGGAGGTGGGAAGATTGTTGCCAGGAATGAGAAGAGGCAACTATACGCACACGACTCACAAGCCGCTCCTCACTTTTGGGACACTTTCCCCCCCAAAATTTGGCTTGCATGTGAGTATATAAGGTATACAGAAATTCATAGTTTTAAGAAGAATGTTTTATGCTTAAAAAAAATATTAAGGATATCAAGTTAATACCCCTGGTTTAAGTTCTGTTTAGAGTTGCTGCTGATCCTCTTTAAGGTGAACTTTTCTGATAATAGTCTATAAATGGACTCACCAGGTGCTGATTTTTATTTGATGGCACTTGAAGATAAAGGACAGGCCATGGTTTCTCAACTAGTAGGGTTATGTGAGAACCATAGGGTTCAGTAAAAGTGTTTTCATTTTAATATAACAAAATAGATCTGTTTCTCCTAGTGGAACATGTGATGAATTAAAAGTTGTATGAGTCTAAGTTCAGCACATAATTCCAAGAGATGAACAAGGCAGCAGAGTAGAAGGAGAATGGAAGTAGGAAATTCCAAAAATCTGAGCTGGACACCGGGAAGCACCAGAGCTGTGGCAAAAGACCCATACGTTTTCTAAGGGGCTGGAAGAAGCCCCAGGTAAGTAAAGATACATTACCTGTGTCACCACAGAAGTCCTTTAACTACTTTTACATCCTAATTAATCCTGCACGTGATCATGAACACTTGTGCACAAGCACGCGCCTGTATTAAAAGTGAATGATTGCTGCTAGAAATAGCAACAATCACTCAATAAAGTTAGGCAAAAAGTTTCAAAAGTAAAAAAAAAAAAAAAAGTGACAGTTTCAATAAAATAAAAAGTTTTTTTTTTTTCGTTTTTTTTATCCCCAGTTCAGTTTTAACAGCTTAGCCTATTAACCCATTGTCAACCCCTGCAATACCTATACCTGTTTATTAACTTTTAATGACTGCTGCCTGTAGCAATCTGATGCGATCGCTAGTGTAAACATTTGGAGCTTCAATGCTCTACAGATGTAATGCTCTACCAGCTGCCTGGTGATGCATTTGTACAGCACTAAGGGCCTATTTCCACTACACACAGATTGTATGCAGAATGGATGCAGAAAAACTGACTCCAATGAAAGCCTATGGGCCCGTTTCCACTAAACATCATTTTTTTGATGCAGATATTCCCATAGGCATTCATTGAAGTCAGTTTTTCTGCATCCAATCTACGGGTAGTGGAAATAGGACCAAATCATTTATATGTATGTGTTCTATAACTTTGGGAAATGTCATGTGAAAATTAGGAAGGCTTAAAATAAAAAAAAGTGTATTTTTTGTATTTACACCTAATTTTTCCCCACAAAATGACTATAAAATAGTTAAGGGAGAAAAAGATTACCCAAAAGAAAGCCTAGATTGTACTGAAAAAAAAAATATCTACATATCACTATGATGATATAAGTAGTTAAAAAGTTACTACTGTATCAATGCGACACAGCTAAAGTGTTACAAATGTGAGAAATCTTAAAGGGATACTGTAGGGGGGTCGGGGGAAAATGAGTTGAATTTACCCGGGGCTTCTAACGGTCCCCCGCAGACATCCTGTGTTGGCGCAGCCACTCACCGATGCTCCGGCCCCGCCTCCAGTTCACTTCTGGAATTTCTGACTTTAAAGTCTGAAAACCACTGCGCCTGCGTTGCCGTGTCCTCGATTCCGCTGATGTCATCAAGAGCGCACAGCGCAGGCCCAGTATGGTCTGTGTCTGCGCAGTACACTCCTGGTGACATCAGCGGGAGCGAGGACACGGGCGTGCAGGCGCAGTGGTTTTCTGACTTTAAAGTCAGAAATTCCAGAAGTGAACTGGAGGCGGGGCCAGAGCATCGGTGAGTGGCTGCGCCAACACAGGATGTCTGCGGGGGACCATTTGAAGCCCCGGGTAAGTTCAGCTCATTTTCCCCCGACCCCCCTACAGTATCCCTTTAAAGGGAACCTTAACTGAACGCGGTGTAAAGAGTTTCAATTACCTGGGGCTATTACCAGCCCCCTGCAGCAGTCCTGTGCCCTCGGAGCTGCTCTGGAATCCTCCGGTCCCCCGTTGTCACTTAGTTTCGTTTTTGATGACTCACCAGTCGGCCGGCCGCCATGCGTATTATTGGACTTATTCCCTACTGCAATTAGCGCTGTTGCGGACCGCAACGTGTACAAAAATATGCGTTGCCGCATATCTACGTGTTCGGAAAGCGGCAACGCGTATCTTTGTTAGAGTTGGGCCAAACCTCCGATTTTAGGTTCGCGAACCGGGTTCGCGAACTTACGCGGAAGGTTCGGTTCGCGTTAAAGTTTGCGAACCGCAATAGACTTCAATGGGGATGCGAACTTTGGGAAAAAAAATGTATGCTGGCCACAGAAGTGATGGAAAAGATGTTTCAAGGGCTCTAACACCTGGAGGGGGGCATGGCGGAGTGGGATACACGCCAAAAGTCCCCGGGAAAAATCTGGATTTGACGCAAAGCAGCGTTTTAAGGGCAGGAATCATATTGAATGCTAAATGACAGGCCTAAAGTGCTTTAAAACATATTGCATGTGTATACATCAATCAGGTAATGTAATTAAGGTACTGCTTCACACTGACACACCAAACTGTTCACTGAACAGAACAGGTATGCAGTGGCGGGTTCACTGAACAGAACAGGTATGCAGTGGCGGGTTCACTGAACAGAACAGGTATACAGTGGCGGGTTCACTGAACAGAACAGGTATACAGTGGCGGGTTCACTGAACAGAACAGGTATGCAGTGGCGGGTTCACTGAACAGAACAGGTATGCAGTGGCGGGTTCACTGAACAGAACAGGTATGCAGTGGCGGGTTCACTGAACAGAACAGGTATGCAGTGGCGGGTTCACTGAACAGAACAGGTATACAGTGGCGGGTTCACAAAATCTGGATTTGACGCAAAGCAGCGTTTTAAGGGCAGGAATCATATTGAATGCTAAATGACAGGCCTAAAGTGCTTTAAAACATCTTGCATGTGTATACATCAATCAGGTAATGTAATTAAGGTACTGCTTCACACTGACACACCAAACTGTTCACTGAACAGAACAGGTATGCAGTGGCGGGTTCACTGAACAGAACAGGTATGCAGTGGCGGGTTCACTGAACAGAACAGGTATACAGTGGCGGGTTCACTGAACAGAACAGGTATGCAGTGGCGGGTTCACTGAACAGAACAGGTATACAGTGGCGGGTTCACTGAACAGAACAGGTACACAGTGGCGGGTTCACTGAACAGAACAGGTATGCAGTGGCGGGTTCACTGAACAGTACAGGTATGCAGTGGCAGGTTCACTGAACAGGTATGCAGTGGTGGGTTTACAGAACAGGTATGCAGTGGTGGGTTCACAGAACAGGTATGCAGTGGTGGGTTCACAGAACAGGTATGCAGTGGTGGGTTCACAGAACAGGTATGCAGTGGTGGGTTCACAGAACAGGTATGCAGTGGTGGGTTCACAGAACAGGTATGCAGTGGTGGGTTCACAGAACAGGTATGCAGTGGTGGGTTCACAGTACAGGTATGCAGTGGTGGGTTCACAGAACAGGTATGCAGTCAGGGACAAGCTAAGCCTAACTAATCTTTCCCTATGAGAGACAGTGCAGCAGCTCGCCCTACTCTCACTAATGCAGGCAGGCAGTGGCACACGAGTGACCGTAATGGCCGCCGCTGCCTGCCTTATATAAGGGGGGTGGCGCTCCAGGGGCTAGTGTAGCCTAATTGGCTACACTGGGCCTGCTGACTGTGATGTAGAGGGTCAAAGTTGACCCTCATGGTGCATTATGGGGCGAACCGAACTTCCGCAAAAGTTCGCCTGCGGGACGCGAACGCGAACCACGGAAGTTCACATGGAACCGTTCGCAGGCCAACCGTTCAGCCCAACTCCAATCTTTGTACGTGTTGCGGTCCGCAACAGCGCTAATTGCAGTAGGGAATGCGTTCAATAATACTCATGGTGACCGGCCGACTGGTGAGTCATCAAAAACGAAACTAAGTGACAGCGGGGGACCGGAGGATTCCAGAGCGGCTCCGAGGGCACAGGACTGCTGCATGGGGCTGGTAATAGCCCCAGGTAAGTGAAACTCTTTACCCCCCCCCCCCCCCCCGTTCAGTTAAAGTTCCCTTTAAGGGGTAAAAACCGTGGAACGCAAACTGGTTAAGTATTTGATTTTCTACCTGAGCTTTGGCTACACCTTAAGATGGCTACCTCAAATGTAGAAGGGAAGTAGGGTAGCTACTAGAGATGTCGTGAACCTCCGATTTTCAGAACTTCCACGGAGGGTTCGGTTCGCGTAAAAGTTCGCGAACCGCAATAGACTTCAATGGGGAGGCGAACTTTGAAAAATAGAAAAAATTATGCTGGCCACAAAAGTGATGGAAAAGATGTTTCAAGGGGTCTAACACCTGGAGGGGGGCATAGCGGAGTGGGATACATGCCCAAAGTCCCGGGGAAAAATCTGGATTTGACGCAAAGCAGCATTTTAAGGGCAAAAATCATATTGAATGCTAAATTGCAGGCCTAAAGTGCTTTCAAACATCTTGCATGGGTATACATCAATTAGGGAGTGTAATTAGAGTTCTGCTTCACACTGACACACCAAACTCACTGTGTAACGCACCGCAAACAGCTGTTTGCGTAGTGACGGCCGTGCTGGACTGGTGCGCACCGTGGCGAGAGTGTAGGCCGTGGAGGTTTTCAAGCACATATGGTCGCCGGGCTAAAGGTGGTTATATGCAGTGAGGTGGGTTCATTCAACACAACAGGTAGTTAGATGCAGTGAGCTGGGTTCACTGAACAGTAAAGGTACTTAAGATGCAGTGAGGTGGGTTCTCACTCAACACAACAGGTAGTTAGATGCAGTGAGGTGGCCAGGTGGGTTCTCACTAAACACAACAGGTAGTTAGATGCAGTGAGCTGGGTTCACTCAACACAACGCTAGGTATATGCAGTGATGAGGTGGGTTAAGTAAACACAACAGGTACTGGGTAGTTAGATGCAGTGAGCTGGGTTCACTCAACACAAAGCTAGATATATGCAGTGATGAGGTGGGTTAAGTAAACACAAAAGGTACTGGGGTATATGCAGTACTGGGTAGTACAATGTGCAGCTCCCTGTCACACACACAGGTAGTCACTGAATGTGCTGGGCTGCTGGCAGTGGCACACACAATATCAATTAGCAAGGCTGTGCATGCAACAAAAGTGTCAGTTTGACACACAGAAAAAATAAAATGTACAGGATGAGCTCTGAAAAGAGCTGTTGCTGGGTGCTTTAAAAGCAATAATAACCAGTCAGGAGCAAGTAAAGCAGCCTAGAACCTAACTAATCTGTCCCTAGGAGAAAAAGTCTGAAGCAGCTGTCCCTTTCCTCTCTCTAGCAGGCACACGAGTGAGGCTAATGGCCGCCGGACCCTGCCTTATATAAGGGGGGGTGGGGCTCCAGGGCTTAGTGTAGCCTGAATGGCTACAATGTGCCTGCTGACTGTGATGCAGAGAGTCAAAGTTGACCCTCATAGTGCATTATTGGGCGTATCGAACTTCCGCAAAAGTTCGCCTGGTGCAGGCGAACGCGAACCCCCTAAGTTCGCCTGGAACCATTCGCCGGCGAACCGTTCGCTACATCTCTAGTAGCTACCACACATTATGTAAATGTGGGGGGAAAGGAGGGTAGGTAACACACACTATGTAAATGTGGGGAAAGAGGAAAAAAGTGGTTACCAAATGATAAAGGAGGATACAATGACTTAATTTCTTAAAGGGAAGGTTCAGGGACTGTTAAAAAAAAAAAAAAAAATCTGCATCCACTTACCTGGGGCTTCCTCTAGCCTGTGGCAGGCAGGAGGTGCCCTCGGCGCCGCTCCGCAGGCTGTCGGTGGTCTCCGGTGGCCGACCCGACCTGGCCAGGCTGGCGACCAGGTCGGGCTCTTTCCGTGTTCCAAAATGCGCCTCACGGCGGCGCGCTGACGTCATCAGACGTCCTCCGGGCTTTACTGCGCAGGCTCAGTAGTTCTGAGCCTGCGCAGTAAAGCCCGGAGGACGTCCGATGACGTCAGCGCGCCGCCGTGAGGCACATTTTGGAACGCGGAAGGAGCCCGACCTGGCCGCCGACCTGGCCAGGTCGGGTCGGCCACCGGAGACCACCAGCAGCCTGCGGAGCGGCGCCGAGGGCACCTCCTGCCTGCCACGGGCTGGAGGAAGCCCCAGGTAAGTGGATGCGGATTTTTATTTTTTTTTAACAGTCCCTGAACCTTCCCTTTAAGGTGCATACACACATCAGACTATAGTCTTTGGAAAATGAAAGATCACAGACCAATCTTACCACCCTTCAGCAGTCATCTGCAGATCTGAAAATCCATCCTGGTGATCTGATCTGCAGATGAATGTCAGTTAACCTCCCTGGCGTTCTATTAAAATCGCCAGGGAGGCTGCGGGAGGGTTTTTTTTAAATTAAAAAAAAACTATTTCATGCAGCCAACTGAAAGTTGGCTGCATGAAAGCCCACTAGAGGGCACTCCGGAAGCGTACTTTCGATCGCCTCCGGCAATCGAAAGTAACAAGATAGGCCGCAATGAGCGGCCTATCTTGTTTCGCTTTCCTCGTCGCCATGGCGACGAGCGGAGTGACGTCATGGACGTCAGTCGACGTCCTGACGTCAGAGCCGCCCGATCCAGCCCCTAGCGCCGGCTGGAACTGTTTGTTCCGGCTGCACTGGGCTCGGGCGGCTGGGGGGACCCTCTTTCGCCGCTGCACGCGGCGGATCGCCGCGGAGCGGCGGCGATCGGGCAGCACACGCGGCTGGCAAAGTGCCGGCTGCGTGTGCTGCTTTTTTCAGAACGCAAATCGGCCCAGCAGGGCCTGAGCGGCGACCTCCGGCGGCATACCCCGAGCTCAGCTCGGGATTACCGCCAAGGAGGTTAAATCATGTGTGTATGATGATCTGCAGATCTCATAGACTATTATTGCAATTTGCAGTAATGGATTTTTGGCAGGAACAGATCTTTTGCAGATACTGATCTTTTGTGTCTGTACAGCATCTGTGTGTGCAGCATCTTGCAAAGATTTTTTTCTGATGTAGAGTTCAGCTCCATAGAAAAGACTGTGTAGATTATGGCTCTCATACTACATGAACGGTGGTAAGCTTGGTCTGTGATCTTTCATTTTCCAAAGACTATAGTCTGATGTGTGTATGCACCTTTACTTAAAGCATGATGATTACTTTTAATTGGGGACTACATTTGTTATTTAGGAGGTATGATAGCTGCATTTGTTAGATGGCCAAAATAAAAAGAACAATCATACCAACAATCAATTAAAACTTAAAAAACTTTGACAATTTCTGGATTATATGTCTACAATAAAGTAACATGAGTTGTACTTTTGATGCAGAGGTTCCTCAATATCCGAAAAGGTTTTAAGGATCCCTACAGGCGATCCAATTGGTCACGTTGCAAGCTTCACCGCGGCACACTTCCTCCTGCAAGGAGGAAGTGCGCCATAGTGAGGCTTGCAACGCGACCAATAGGACGCGTGCAAGCTCTTTGAAACGCAAGGCGGACGGCAGCATTATGGGTAATTAACCCCTTATCAACCAGCCGCCCAGCTGCAGCAATTAAGCCTCATTTAAATCACGAGCAATCACTCGTTTTAACTCGTGAGAGCATCTCTGCAAGCATCCAGCTAATCTTGTCAGAAATCTGACACAAATATCAGAAACACCCGATCTGCTGCATGCTTGTTCAGGGTCTATGGCTAAAAGTATTAATGGTAGAGGATCAGCAGGATAGCCAGGGAACTGGTATTGCCTAAAAGGAAATAAATATGGCAGCCTCCATATACATCTAACTACAGTTGTCCTTTAAAGGACAACTGTAGCAAGAAGAATATGGAGGCTGTCAAATGTATTTCCTTTGAAACAATACCATTTGCTTGGCTATCCTGCTGATTCTCTACCATTAATACTTTTAGCCATAGACCCTGAACAAGCATGCATCAGATCAGGTGTCCCAAAAGATTAGGGACAGGATCTGTTCTCACAAAAGTGCAATTAGGAATCGTGACATGAAGCAGGCAGTGTCAGCTCACTTTGCTACTATGCATCATAGTGTTTCACAGTTAAAAGTGCAAATGATAGATGGGGTACCTATGTCTTGGAGGGGAAAACACAGTAGGCTTAAGGAATTGCTTAAGAGGGAGGCGGGGTGGATCAAGAGGTTGGGTGTGCTTGGGGAGGGCGGGCTCAATAAAGAATATGATCTGGGGTTTTGTATATAATTTGTATGGCTTGGATACTCTCCATGTTCTGATGTTTTTATGTTGCTCTTTATTACAGAGCTCTCACATTGCTTGTGCTGGAGGATTTTAAGTGGAGGTACCCCTGATATTTGGTTTGGTGCAGCGGATTTGGTAAGTGTTTCATGTGTTACTTTTATATATGTCCGCGTTGCCGGGAGCGCGCTGCTAGGGATACTCTATATTGCTGTGTTATGCGGCGAGATTGTTTACATATGACGTCATTTGGCGCACGCCCTGCAGGGCGGCGCTTTTCAGGTCGTCATTTGGGTTGTTCTATGCGCACTGAGCATGCGTATTGCTATGTGAGGATCTCTGACAGCGTGTGCGTGGTGACGCTGGCAGGCATGGCATCATCTGATCTGGCTGCATCAAATAGGAATGCGGAGGTGTTTTCTTGTCGGCGTCGAGCGCCGTTACGTTCCGCTGTGCTGTATCTGCAGGATGTTTTGCATATTAGGGATGAAGTCTCCTCTCAGGTCCTCCTTAGAGTGCAGGTAATGTGATTGGCTGTGAAAAATTCAAACTGATTGGATAATGTGGTGGGTTGACACTATATATGGTGTATAGGTGTGCTATCTCACTTGTGGTTGAAACAGCTTGAAGAAAGGCTGATACCTGAAACAGCGGGCTGTCGCTGTATTACCACTGATTTTAATGTTTCAATAAAAGAGCTTTCTACTTTTGGAAGTGCCAGCCTCCAACGTTGTTTTACTCAGATCAGGTGTTTGACATTGTCAGATCTAACAAGATTATCTGCATGCTTGTTTCTGATGTAATTCAGACGCTACTGCAGCCAAATTGATCTGCAGGACTGCCAGGCAAATGGTTTTGTTTTACAGGAATATGGCAGCCTCCATATACCTCTCGCTTCAGTTGTCCTTTAACCCTCTGGGAATAATACAGGAGATTTTTATGATAATTTCAAGGTTTTAAATATAAATTTGTAAAATATCAAAATGTCAAGCAGTGAAACGTTCCTGTTACACAGCTAGTCCCCACTATCTGTGGTGGGAGGTTTGTCCTGTTCAGTAATGCAGGATTCATTTTATAAATGTCAGTCTGTCAAGAGATTTTGTCGACAACCTTGTGCGCTTGTCTGAAGGCTTGCTCTGAAAGTACACTGGATGGCGGACAACTCATAACCTTGCACTATGGCACAGACACACTAAGTACACAGCAACAGTATCATCTCACCCACTGCTTCTTTAGAAAAAAAAATAAGCACAGAAAAAATAGTCTTAAAAAATACTTTTGTTTATGAATAGAAGGACTATACAGTATGAAGCCTGCTGAAGCTGCTTGTATTTTTGGAGAATGGAGATCTCAAACCCCCAAAAAACTCAGCAAAAGAGAAATGCAGAATACTGTGTGCTTTGTCTTTGCACAGATGTACTACTACTAATATGATATCTAGTATGTAGCTTGCACTGCGACACACTACAGTACACAGTGACCATTGACAGTTACAGTATATCACCCCTCTGCTTCTACATAAAATCCACTGAGCACAGAAAAAAATACTTAAAAATACGTTTGTTTTAAAATAGGAGTATAATCCAGCCTGCTGTAGCTTGTATTTGTGGAGATTTTCAAACCACAAACACACAATAGACGGCAAATAAATGAGCAGTAGCTAGCTAAGATCTCTCTACTCCTATCACATCCACTAACTCTTCCCAACAGAGGGTGGTGTGTCAGAAAGCTTAGTCTTCTCAGGGGGCTGTCTATTTTCTGATTGGTTGTAGTTATATGGTTCCTGGGTCAATTCTGCTGCTAAGAATCATGGCAGGCCTAATATGGGGAGAGAAGACATTACTTCCTATCAATTTTCAAATTTTCATGCTAAGCACATGTCGAATATAGCAATTATTTTCAAAATTTGCCATTTGCTGATTTGCTATATGGGTGAAAATATGGTGCTTTTCCTTTAATTTTGCTATTTGGGCAAAAATTTAAGCTTATTTTTGTGAAAATTCTGCAAAATTGAAAATGGTATTTTTCGATGTGAAAATGACTTTGGCAGAAATTCACAAGCAACAGAAAAGCTGAGAAAAGCTTTGGATTGATGGATAGATTTACATCCATTTGCATACACATGCCTTAAAAATAAAAATTAGATCCAAATTAGAATATTTGTTTCCCAAATTAAATTAAACCAATACTTATACCAATAAGTACCAATTAAACCAATACCAATACAATACAAGCTAATACTTTCCCTTGTAAGCTATAGATATTTACAGCCATATTGTTTACAATTTCTAAAGAATACAATCTGAATCTGATATAGTTTTTGCTTGTTATCAAAAAGTAATGTTTTTTCTCCTTTTAATATATTTGCCATATTATTTATTATTTTATGGTTCCTTTACATGGAACTTGATTAGAATAAAATACACAGACTACTGGCGACTACTGCTCCTCATAAAAATGTTGCATCTTGACATGTTGATCCATTGACTTCTTCAGCGTGTTCTGAGCAAATGATTTGGAACAAGTATTGAATATAAAAGCACCCAGAGTCAGAGAAAAGCATTTTCAAATGGAGGTCACCAATGTCAGAGTATATATATATAATGTACAGTATAAGAGTGAGTGAGTGAGTGAGTGAGTGAGTGAGTGAGTGAGTGAGTAAATGAGTGAGTGAGTAAATGAGTGAGTGAGTAAATGAGTGAGTGAGTGAGTAAATGAGTGAGTGAGTAAATGAGTGAGTGAGTGAGTGAGTGAGTGAGTGAGTAAATGAGTGAGTAAATGAGTGAGTAAAGAGTGAGTGAGTAAAGAGTGAGTGAGTAAAGAGTGAGTGAGTAAAGAGTGAGCGAGTAAAGAGTGAGTGAGTAAAGAGTGAGTGAGTAAAGAATGAGTGTGTGTGTGTGTGTGTGTGCGTGTGTGTGCGTGTGCGTGTGTGCGTGTGTGCGTGTGTGTGTGTGCGTGTGTGCGTGTGTGCGTGTGTGCGTGTGTGTGTGTGTGTGTGTCCGCATGAGAGTGCGCATATTACATATATGTTATAATTATTTTTTTTGCTGCATTGTGCAATTTTAAGCACATTTGTTTCAGGCACTTTTTGAGGGCACAAATTCCTCCAAATGTCTTTAGCAGATATGAGCTGGCAAAATAAAAGTGTACTATCCTTGGTTGCAATACCGAAACTAGCAGCATAAAGTTGCCTTTTAATGGTCAAATTCATACTAACCAATTCCATTAGATCAATGGAATCAATCAGTTTTTACAGATATCCCATCAATCTGAAGTAATTGGTTAGCAAGAATTCAAATTTTAATAAATCCCCACCGATTATTTTTGATTCGATAACCACGGAAACAATCAATAGGCCACATACTTAATGGGCATATTTAAAGCTACTGGATTCATAATTGGCATACTAATGTCTGACTACTATTGGTGAATGAAACAATTAGACATTTTGCTCAGACCAAGGTAGAAAAACCTGTTCACTGAACTGTTTGTATTTAGTGATGTTATTCGATGGAAAATATCAGAAACATATTTAACGGAGGTCTGCTACTGACTATTGCTACTAATTAACACTGTGGTTGTCCCAGTAGTTTGATGAGCTGCAGCCATCTTCTTATCTAAAGGTGGCCATGCAACAGGCGACTTGGTCTCTGATCGACCATCCAATTTGATAATTATAATCAGAATCGGATGAAAATTAGGGCCGCCAAGTGCATGCCCAATCAACTATGCAACCAATTTTGGACCAAAATTTCAGACATGCTACAAGATGTAGGGCAAACTTACTCGATCAGGTGCATGGTGGTAATGGCGAGCAATATCGGGAAGAGTGATGAATGAGAAAAAACCTCCAACGCTGCCCCCCCCCCCAATGTGTAATGTATAGTGCCCCCCAGTGCACTATACATTACCTGTCTGTGGCCACCGCTTATCCTCCGCTGGCTCTGGGCAGTGGGCACAGTCTCATCCATACATGCACCTAACCTGGTTGAGGGCAACTGTGTGGGGCGTGAATATGGAAGAAGAACTGTGCCTGGAGCCAGAGGAGGATAAGCAGGAGACAGGTAATGTATAGTGCAGAATTTCACAACTATGTCCTCAAAGCCCTCCAACAGTACATGTTTTGTAGGAAACCACAAAGATTCACAGGTGGCCATTACTTTGCATTCACAGTAACAGCAGAAATGCAATGCAATGGGTCATACATTACTCATTTAAATAGGTAAGCTTCACAGATGAACAAAGATTATTTGCAACCTTTCCTTGTAATATATTGAAATAATAATATAAATCACTAACTTTATTCTTATCCAATACTTAAATCTAGTTTCAGTTTGGGAGCTCTTCTTTAACCTCTTGCCGACCGCGTCATGCCAATGGGCGTGGACGCGGCGGCAGCCCTAGGCCCGCCTAACGCTGATTGGCGTCAGGTCCTTGGGGCCTGTTTTGCAGGAGATGATGTGCGCTGATACGTGCACATCTCTGCTTGGTAGATCGCCGCTAGGAGACTGTTAAACGGCAAAACCGCTGTCTAATTAACTTGCACAGAGATGCGATCTATGGCAGCGCTGTACTGGGAACAGCATAGGAGACAGGATAGTGATCGGCTGTCAAAGACTGAAGCCTGTCATAGGCTAAAGCCTTTGACAGCTGATCACGCTGAATGGCTGGCGGGGGGAGGGAGGGCTGGGGAATAAATGTAAAAAAAAAAAGTCAAATTTATTCAGAAAATAATCAAATAAATATTTATATATAAAAAAATAAACATTGGGGGAGCGATCAGACCCCACCAAGAGAAAGCTCTGTTGGTGCAGAGAAAAGTGTGTGTGTGTGTGTGTGTGTGTGGGGGGGGGGGGATCACTTGCGTACTGTGTTGTGTGGCCCTGCAGTGAGGCCTTAAAGCTGCAGTGGCCCTTTTTAAGAAAAAAGGCCTGGTCTTTAGGGGGTTTAACACTGCGGTCCTCAAGTGGTTAAAATACAAATGAACTTCAGCAGCACTTACATGTATTGAAAATATTAATATCAAAACAAACTTATATTTTTTATAACATAATGGACTGTAATATGCACTTCAATATTCCCTTTGACCCCTTGACCTGATTAGGGAGTACATGGCATATCGTCACCAGTCAGTTAGGTGCAGGGAGAGCGAATGACAGCTCTCCCTGCTGCCGCTAAACTTGGGGGTGGTGTTTAATACTATTCCCCCTCCAAGTTGACGCAACTTGGAGGGAGATGTAATTCAGGGTCTGGCAGCCACCAGAGCCCCGAATTACCAATATGCAGGGTGAACAGCATAGCATTTCTTCTAAGATGGCACCCAACTTTGGCCCACGGCGTTCTGCGCCGCACGCCGAAATAACCTGATTCGCTGATTAGGACCAAACAAAAATTAAAATTACACTAATTGCTTTCTCATGAAAATTATCAGCATTAGAAGTTCAAAAATAAGATGCATGCTGTCGTCCACTCATGCAATACAACAGGGTGCCTAAACAGAACCAGCAGTTGGAAAGGCCCAAGTGCTTGAAAAAAAAAACAACAGAATTTAAACAATAGATTATGTATTACATTGCTGGGATCTTGGCTCCTGAATAGTGTATTAGGCTGTCATAGATCTGCTTTTTCTACTATAGTTTATAACAAATCAGTCAAATTCAAATCCTGAACATGCTTTATATCATTTATCCATAATAAAGATTTTCAAATGCAATGACGTGTCGGTGTGTGATTCTTGTCTAGCAATACACTGGAGTCAGTTGGAACATTTATTTTGCGCTGTCAAATATTCCCATTTCCCAACAATATTTAGGAATACTTTTACAATGGAGCCTATATTATGATGATGCCCTGACACAAGCTCTGAGCTAAATGTTGACAGCATGCTTTGACGTCTTGCACCATCACTGCACATTAGTAGGCTATAATTCAAGAGATGATTCCTCTCTGTGGACTAATATGATGTAATGTGAACATATTGTGAGTAAGCACAGCCTGCAAGATTGGTGGACCCATAATGCATAAGTAAATATGTCTGTCAGCGAGAAATACAATAAAAAAACACCATTATTAGATACCATTATCAAACATAAAATGGGACTTGGTAGCTAATATTTAAAGCTGAAAGGATTTTTTTTTGTTCCCAGATACATTTGTATGCAAAGTATTTATCAATAAGCATATCACCTTATAACCCTATAAAGCCTAATAAGGTTCTATGCTTTAGTCCTCTATGCAACTGCCACAAATAGGATGTGAGGGTTGCCAGCTGTGCTTTCCAGGGAATGTGGTCCAAGGTAGTGAGATTTGTGAAATCTTTTAGGATCTGTTGCTATTGCCTTCCGTACAGATGTAGAGATAAGAAGGAAAACACAAATTACTATGGCTAGTGCTGCCATCTTTATCTAGGTACATGCACACCTGGAAAACAAACCATAAGTTACCATGGCAATGCCACATCCTTTAATGTTATGCCATGATACTAGTGTGCCAAAGATCCTCATTTTATAGGGATAGGATGTCTTCAGTCAGGGGCGTAACTAGAATTAATAGGCCCCCCTGCAAAACTGATATTATTGGGCCCCCTTGGTCACTGAACCCCATCAGAGTCATGTGATCTGGAGACAGGGAATGGCAGGAGGGAGTGTTCTGCTAGAGCGAGAGCGTCTAATTTATTCCTGCTTCCAGACACTGCTTCATACACTACTCTGCATGGCTGGAGGAGGTGACAGGGACCTTTTTTGAGCAAACACAGAGGGGTTTTTTTTTTTTTTGCTAATTGGCTGCACTTGCAATTGGGGAGAGGGAAAAGGAGGGCCCCCAAAGCCTCTTCCTGCGATGGAAGGGGTTGCAGGGATTATTGCTACGCCCATGTCTTCAGTTATGTTAGAAAAAGGATGAAAAGGTGTTGAGTATGAATATTGCCATGTAAGTTGCAGGAAAAGTACAATGAAAAAAAATATGACAGCCTGGAGACACTGTAAAGTATACAGTGAGCATAAGGTACATTCTAATTATTTCATTTGCAGCTCATCCAGAGAGCTAAAAGCTAGCCCACTTTGAAGTGTGTGGTATTTCTGACTTAATGAGGAACTTTAATCTCAGATTGAACTTCCTCCCAATCGGTAGCTGATTCTCACTTTTCTTTTTCTCAAATAGAGCATCAGTGACATTTTTATTGCTGATATTGTGGTGAAACCTCTCCCACGTTGTGATGACCATACTCCTGACAGTTTGCTGTCTGTGAACCTCATTGCATTGTGGGAAAAATCTGATTCTAACTGCCAAACCAGTAGTATCTCCCTCTGTGCAAAACACTAAACAAACATTCCATACAGATCACATGCTAGGACTAAATATATACTTTTCATACATTTTAGAAAGTAAATCAGAAAGAGGAAAGATTTTACAATGGGCTACAAAATTAATTTATAAATAAATATTGTAAAACATATAGATTGGATTGGATTATTTATTTTTTGTGTTTATAAAGCGCCAACATATTACGCAGCACTGGACATTAGTTTAGGTTACAGACAATATTTAGAGGTGACATACAGCAAGACGACAATACAGGAATACAAGAAAAAAACAGATTATGCAGCACAGTATGAGTACAAGGTAATGCTAAGTCAGTCACTGGATGGGAGCATGGAGATTAGGCAAGTTGAGTTCACTCAAATGCATAGCATGGGTGCACAGTAAAGGAGGCGCATGATCAGATAGGACACAAAAGGAGGAGGAACCTGCTTACAATCTAGAGGGAGAGGTAGGGACACTAACAGTAGGGGACCAGAGATCAGCTTGAAGTAAGTTAATTTACAAGTTACTTAACCGTTACCCCTGTAAACATCAAGCCATGATTTGCTTCATATACAGTGGGTTGCAAAAGTATTCGTCCCCCTTGAAGTTTTCCACATTTTGTCATATTACTGCCACAAACATGCATCAATTTTATTGGAATTCCACATGAAGGACCAACACAAAGTGGTGTACATGTGAGAAGTGGAACGAAAATCATACATGATTCCAAACATTTTTACAAATAAATAACTGCAAAGTGGTGTGTGCATAATTATTCGGCCCCCTTTGATCTGAGTGCAGTCAGTTGCCTATAGACATTGCCTGATGAGTGCTAATGCCTAAATAGAGTGCACCTGTGTGTAATCTAATGTCAGTACAAATACAGCTGCTCTGTGAGGGCCTCAGAGGTTGTCTAAGAGAATATTAGGAGCAACAACACCGTGAAGTCCAAAGAACACACAAGACAGGTCAGGGATTAAGTTATTGAGAAATTTAAAGCAGGCTTAGGCTACAAAAAGATTTCCAAAGCCTTGAACATCCCACGGAGCACTGTTCAAGCGATCATTCAGAAATGGAAGGAGTATGGCACAACTGTAAACCTACCAAGACAAGGCCGTCCACCTAAACTCACAGGCCGAGCAAGGAAAACGCTGATCAGAAATGCAGTCAAGAGGCCCATGGTGACTCTGGACGAGCTGCAGAGATCTACAGCTCAGGTGGGAGACTCTGTCCATAGGACAACTATTAGTCATGCACTGTACAAAGTTAGCCTTTATGGAAGAGTGGCAAGAAGAAAGGCATTGTTAACAGAAAGCATAAGAAGTCCCGTTTGCAGTTTGCCACAAGCCATGTGGTGGACAGACACAGCAACCATGTAGAAGAAAGTGCTCTGGTCAGATGAGACCAAAATGGAACTTTTTGGCCAAAATGCAAAACGCTATGTGTGGCGGAATACTAACACTGCACATCACTCTGAACACACCATCCCCACTGTCAAATATGTTGGTGGCAGCATCATGCTCGGGGGTGCATCTCTTCACAGGAACAGGGAAGCTGGTCAGAGTTGATGGGAAGATGGATGGAGCCAAATATAGGGCAAACTTGGAAGAAAACCTCTTGGAGACTGCAAAAGACTTGAGACTGGGGCGGAGGTTCACCTTCCAGCAGGACAATGACCCTAAACAATGGAATGGTTTAAAACAAAACATATCTATGTGTTAGAATGGCCCAGTCAAAGTCCAGATCTAAATCCAATCAAGAATCTGTGGCAAGATCTGAAAACTGCTGTTCACAAATTCTGTCCATCTAATCTGACTGAGCTGGAGCTGTTTTGCAAAGAAGAATGGGCAAGGATTTCAGTCTCTACATGTGCAAAGCTGTTAGAGACATACCCTAAAAGACTGGCAGCTGTAATTGCAGCAAAAGGTGGTTCTACAAAGTATTGACTCAGGGGGCCGAATAATTACGCACACCCCACTTTGCAGTTATTTATTTGTAAAAAATGTTTGGAATGATGTATGATTTTCGATCCACTTCTCACATGGTGTACACTTTGTATTGGTCTTTCACGTGGAATTCCAATAAAATTGATGCATGTTTGTGGCAGTAATGTGACAAAATGTGGAAAACTTCAAGGGGGCTGAATACTTTTGCAACCCACTGTATCCAGAAAACACACTGATGTGGAGGAACAGGAATCAACAATCTAAGAACAGTATAGATAGATTACATGTAATCATGCAGTATGACAGTAGTGTCACAGTACCATCTACCGGCCAGAAGCACGCACAACACAACCTATATGACTGCTTTTACCTCCAAAATACACATTGGTCCTGATCCAATTCAATTTTTCTCTAAGGTAATATTTTCAATAAAATGCCTTTGAGCCACCAGAAAGCAAGAAAATACTCAGAATATATATTTTTACAGTACTTTTTTAACACAGAGTGTTGTAGACCATAAGTTACTTTCAACAGAACATGGAAAATAACCAGTATCTCCTAGGAGTAACTTAAGAGGTAATGGGCTCAATTCTGGTAGCTATGTGAGGTAAATATTTCTTTGTAGGTAAAATACCTCATGAGGTATTTTCCTCTTCTTTTATCAATTCTGAAAGATTTTTCTCCATTTCCGAACATGAGGTAAAACATGAGGTAAAACATGAGGTAAAACATGAGGTAAAAAACATGAGGTAAATGCATAGAGTGAGGTAAAACATAAGGTATTTCCGTGGTAAGCCTGCAGCAAATAAGTAATAGTCTTTAATTGTCTTCCATAAGTTAGGATAGTCTTTGGAAGATTTTTTTTTTCTTTTGAGGAGGGAAGGTGTATTTGATTATGTAGCAACCTATGAAAAGTAAATGTATAGGCATCCATTATAAAAAATAAAAAATAAAAAATAAAAATTCAGCTCATTTACCTTTAGAGGCTGGGGGTGGGGTAGGAGCACTTTTAGAGGCTGGGGGAGGGGTCAGCACTTTTAGAGACTGGGGGTGTGAGTACTTTTACTTTTAGAAGCTGGGGGTCTGGAGGGGGGGGGGGGTTACAGCACTTTTACTTTTAGAGGCTGCTGGGGGGGGCCTCGGAGCACTTTTAACCAGAGGTGGAGGGGGGGGCAGAAATCGGCGTTTGCCGCAGTTTTACTTAATTGTTTTAAGAATAGAGGCTGTAGATTGGAGCATTTTTACCTTTTTTTCCAACCAGAGGTTGGGGAATGGCAATGTTGAGGGGGGCATGGCAGATGAAGGATTGTACAGGGTTTGGAGCACTTTTTCTTTTATAACAAAATGGAAGCTGGGGGGGGGGGGGGATTCGTTGGTCAGATCACGTTTACTTATTTCAGCAAAATATCACAATTCTGTCACAGCACTAAATTTGTCATGTGGTAGAGGTAGGTCTAATTATGTGAGGTAAAAGAAATGCAAATACGCACCTTATTTCTCTTCAGAATTAAAGTGTGAGGTATTTCACTACTAAATACCACACATTTTTTGTTAAAAATTGCCACATGAATTACCTCTTGAAATTACATGAGGTAAAACTTTACTTAAACTACCAGAATTCAAAAGTTTATTTTCCTCATGGGGTAAATCAAATTCTATGAGGTAATTATCTACTAAACGCTACCAGAATTGAGCCCAATGGCCTTGGTTCCAATTCACTTTATCTCCTGTTTTTGCCGATGTAGAAATAACACAGCAGGAGATGTTATTATAAGCATTTAAACCGTGACATGATTAGGAGTGAAAAAATAAGTTTAACCCTGTGGAGACATTAGGAAAAGTTTGCACTGGTTCCTGCTTGAGTAATTTGTCTCACACTGTGGCTCCTGTACTCAGGGCTGCTCATTCGGATTCCGGATATCTGGGTAACCCGGATAATAAAACTTTTTTCAGCTATCCGACCGGATTCAGATTCCAGATAATTGGGCCCAAATCCGGATAGCTATCTGCGGATAGTTGGGCGCATAACCTGGATATCTGTGGATATTGCGGATATCCGGATCCAAAATACTGTAACTAAGGAGCTGATGTCCTGGAGCCAATCAGAGGGCTCCCAGCAGAAGCCCTAGCAACTTATCACAGAAGGGAACCTTGGCCAGCCCCACCTGACCTCATGGAGCCAATCAGAGGGCTCCCAGCCTAAACCCTGTCACCCAATCACAGAAAGGAACACTGGCCAGCCCCCCTGTATAATAAGGAGGGCTGCCATGATGAGACAGATCTTCTTAGCTTGCTGAATGCTCACTATGGCCTGGTGCACACCAAAAACCGCTAGCAGATCCGCAAAATGCCAGATTTTGAAACGCTTTTTCTTATTTTTCTGCAGCGTTTCAGCTAGCGTTTTGCGGTTTTGTGTAGCGGTTTTGGTATAGTAGATTTCATGTATTGTTACAGTAAAGCTGTTACTGAACAGCTACTGTAACAAAAAACGCCTGGCAAACCGCTCTGAAGTGCCGTTTTTCAGAGCGGTTTGCGTTTTTCCTATACTTAACATTGAGGCAGAAACGCATCCGCAATCCAAAATATGCAGCAGCCCGGGAGTATGCGTTTCAGCAAAACGCCTCCCGCTCTGGTGTGCACCAGCCCATTGAAATACATTACCCTAGCAGATCCGCACCCGCAAGCGGATCGCAAACTGCAGCCGAACCGCTCTGGTGTGCACTAGGCCTGAGAGACAAGCTCCAGTGCTGATGGCAGGGCTGCCTGTACACAGTTATAAACCTAAAGCTGTTCATTTAATAACCCCTTCACTATCACTACACTATAGTTAAATTGTTCATTAGCTTGATTTCATTGTGTGACAGACAGAGTGTGAGCTCCAGTGCTGCTGCAGCTGCTATGTGTCTGTGTGTGTCCTGTGCACAGACCAGGCCAGCTACTGCCTGCTGGCCAGCTATTGGCCTTAGCTAGCTACAGTTTAGGTTAGGTTAGGGATTAGGGAATAGCATTACTGTGTAATTGTGTAGTTACTACTAGTTAGTACTGTAGTACTGCAGTCAGTGCTAGTAGTTGTTAGAGTAATAGTACTACTGCGTTAGCTTACTACAGAACTGCTGTGCTGCTAAACAGTGCCAGTGTCACAGTTAGTGACTGTCACTTGGCACGTGGCACTTGCCAATGCCAAATGCAAATTGCCATGTGCCACGTGCAAACTCGTGCAAAGTGCCACGTGCAAACTCGTGCAAAGTGCCACGTCACGTACAAAGTGCCACGTACAAAGTGAAATGTCACGTGCAAAGTGCCATGTCACGTGCAAAGTGCAAAGTGCCACATGCAAAGTGCCACGTGGCACTTTGCATGGGACTTTGTACGTGACATTGCACATTGCACGTGGTACTTTGCACGTGACTTTCCACGTGGCACTTTGCACGTGGCACTTTGCACTTTGCACATGCCTTGTTTACCCTAAAAAAAAGTTTTTAAAGCAATTTAAAGGCCGCATCCAGATAGTGAAAAGTGGTATCCAAGCAGCACTGCCTGTACTATTATAAGCATAGTATAAGAATTTGTTTTTTCTTCTAATTGACACTGTTATTGGCCTGAGGAAGCGGGCTCAGACCAGCGAAACATGTTGCCTGTGCTAAATAAAATCTTTTGTAAGCTACAAAGATTTTGGCATTGAGGCAAGACACCTCATTATTCTTTTTGCTTTTAAACTGTTTTTAGAAGCTTTTATTCAACCAGGGCGCCTCTTCCCCCCGATGTACACTGGTAGATAGTTTAAAGGGGACCTGTTTGCAGGCATGGAACTTGAAGTAGTCTTCTAATCACTATTAGGAAAGTGTTTAGGGAAGGATTGCTTCTATGTTTTTAAATTGCGAGGGCCACTTGGAGAGAAGAACATTATTGAGCTATCCCATTGTTCAAAGTTTTATACCACTGTAATTGTATGTATATTAATACACACTCATTAAGGTTATGATTCTGGCTTAAATATTTTTTTTTCTAAGACAATTACTTACTCTGCAATAATATACATGTAATACAATTTTTCCTCCAGTGGATTCTAAAATCTAATGTCTCTACCATAAACAAGCATACATACACATAAGGGCCATTTTAGAATAATTTAATTACTTTAGAATATTTTCCCTCCTCTAAAATTGCAAGAGCGGCCACAAGGCACTCACATAAAAAGAGAAACCAGGAAAATTGGCATAGAAAACATTTAGCCAGAAGTAAGTCTGAGCTGCAGCTTATTGCAGCACAAATTCAGACCAAAGTCATCATTTTACTGTTTGCTGCCAGCCAACATGTAGAAAAACTAAGGTGTGTGTGTGTGTGCGTGCGTGCTGTGTGAGTGTGTGTGTATGTGTGTGTGTGTGTGTGTGTGTGTGTGTGTGTGTGCGTGCGTGCGTGCGTGCTGTGTGTTAAGAAGCTCCTACCTTGAGTAAGTAGGTGCACAGAGCAGTGCATGAGCTGTTACTTATTTTCAAAACCTGCGTTTTAGGGCTAAACCTACTGTCTAACAGCCTGACTAACTTTGATACTTCTACAATGGAAACTGTGTAATGACTGTTTTTAACAGAAATAGAAAAAGTTTCCTTTAAAACTTACAACATATGGAGCTGTTCTGAAAGCACTACAATTTCTCAATAAATGTGGAAGTTTCTTTAAACAGCACAGATGCTTACTTAGAAACAGAGGTCTCGTACACAGCATAACTAGCACTACCTCATCTGCACTGTGTGCAGCTTATAGTCACATTTGACTTTGTAATCTTTATTGTTTGATATACTTAAAATTTCCAGTGAAGAATCATGGTACGGCTCATGTCACAAGCACAGTGGCATTGTAGATAGCCATTTACATGCTAGAATCCCACATTGAAACCCAAGGCAGGATACTACCTGAATGGAGATTGCATGTTTTCTCTGTTTGTGTGGGTTTTCTCCAGACACTTTAATTCCCTACAACAGTCCAAAAATAAATAACTAAAAAAAAAAAAAAAAACAACAACATGGAGTTGATTCCCCCCAATATTAACTTTAAACTATGACAAGATCACTAAATTTTAACTATTAGAGGGAATCCGATTGTGAGCTCCTCTGTGGTATAATTAGCAACAGGACTAAATGCTAGGGATGTTCAAAAATGCCTTTGATGTTATTAAAAAAAAATACATCAAAAATATGATTGTTCCACAAATTTCACTATAAATGTTCTTACAAATACATTAAGGCTGCTTGCACACCAAGACGTTACAGGCGCACGTTAGTGCGCCTGTAACGCTCCCCCAACGCACAGCAATGTAACACAAGTGGGCTGTTCACACAGCCCACGTTGCGTTACATGTAACGCTGCACGTTCTGTGCAAAGTGCAGCATGCTACGGCGTTGGAGCGGCTATAGCCGCGTTAGACTGTTTGCACATGCGCAGTGGGGGGCGGAGGAGGCGGGGAGAGCCAGCTACAGTAGCCGCGCACATGGCTACTTAATATTCACTGCACTGGCGGGCGCTGATTGGCCGGCGGGACCACGTGATGCGGAGTGTCTCGCTCCGCATCACGTGGTCCCGCTGGCCAATCAGCGCCACTCTGGGAGATATTATGGGCATCGAGCAGCCTAACGCGGCTCACTCTACCGTCGGCTTTTGCAGCACCATACGTTGTGTTAGGTGCACGTTATGCGACCTTAACGTGCCACCTAACACAACGTCTTGGTGTGCAAGAAGCCTAAAGTCAATGGCTGCAAATTTAGTGAATAATAGGAAAGCCCCCATACCTTCTAAAACCACCAGATTAGCTAGCTATGTTTAGAAGAACAATAGGAACAAGGGGAAAATTATTTTTAAAAAGTTCTTGTAGTTTTGAGAAAATCGATTTTAAAGTTATGATAGAACATGGGCAGCACGGTGACTTAGTGGTTAGCACTCTCGCCTTGAAGCGCGGGGTCCCCAGTTAAAATCCCATCCAGGTCAACACCTGAAAGGAGTTTGTATGTTCTCCCTGTGTCTGGGTGGATTTCATCTGGGCACTCCGGTTTCATCCCACATCCCAAAAACATACAGATAAGTTAATTGGCTTCCCCCTAAAAATTGGCCCTAGAATACATACACTACACGATACATACAAAGACATATAGGGCTATGGTTGGGACTAGATTGTGAGCCCCTTCGAGGGAAAGTTAGTGACAAAACAATATACTCTGTACATGTGCTGAGGATGTCGGTGCTATATAAATACTAAATAATAATAATAGAAAAGATGTTTTGTTTTGTTTTTAAATGTGGTTAAATGACAGAGAATGTATCAACCTATCGGTAGTAAAAATTTACGTGCAGTAAAAAAAAAAAAAAAAAAAAAAACTTAATGCTAGGGTTTCCAGGTGGTCAATACACAGTGCATAATAACCACCTGGAACTCCGGTGGAACTGGCAACACTTTAGCAAGGGATCACTGTACAGTCGCAATAGTGTTTTATATATTGATCCCTGGCAAACACACCTATGCTTTTATTTTTATGCAATGATAAAAGTAAAATGTAAAAAAAAATCATCACAATGCTATTCTTATCTTGTAAATTTAGACTTTTGCCATGCTATCTCGCTACTTTTAAATAAGCGATAATTAGAGTTTTTTTTCCAGCAAATAGATAAACAAGTTTTGTTGCATTTACTGGTAACATTACAAATCACGTATATTGCTATCTGTGATAAAGTAGTTGTGTATATATATTTTAGAGTGTACATAGCCAGAATGAATATGTATTGCCTATACTGAACTGAGAGGGTTCCCTGTTTTTAAATAACACGAGTTACACTTATAAATGACTGCAAAAACAGCTGAGGAGGAGTGTATGAATCTCTGTGTTCAAAGAGCCTACAAGCTGACTCCAAGGACCTGTCTCCCCACACTCCCAGCCACATAAAATCATTAACCATCAATTATATGTATCCAAAAGCATTGTTGAGGACCCCATTATTCCTCTCCTCATGTACCTTACAAATCCAGAGTGTACACACATTGCAGTCTTACCTAATCCAGGCAGGGCACAGGAGGCAGCAGCATGCTCTACACTGTGGACTTCTCTCCGTGGTGCCCATTTTCCTTGTTCCCTGCAGGCATGTATTGGGGTTACTATAGCTGGAGTGAAGGGGGCACACACCTTGGGGGTCCCTACAGGTTCTGGGGCCCTGGGGCAATTGCCCCCTTTGCCTCAATATAAGCACCAACCCTAAGTCAGCAACAGCACCCATTTGCTACATTGATTTTCAAAGTAAAATTATCATTAACTAGCGTCAGTTCATAGGTAAGAATCTCTAACAGCAAGGCTGTGTGCATTATCCATCTAAAGAAAACCATGCAGCCAAAGTAATCAACAAACATAGTATTGGAATCTGAAAGAGGCATCAGTGTTATTCAGCTAGCTTTTTCAGGTCTGGGATATCAGCTGATAGTCAAAAGATAGATAGTATGTTGTGTGAGACTTTAGATGTAATTGAAAATAGTTCAGAGATTGTTGCCTGGTTGACACATGTAATGACTGTAGAAACCTGTATTTAACTTTGCTGCTGGTATATAACAAGAAAAAAGACAATCGAGAGCCCCCAATAGTGTATTACTGTGGTATAATTGGCATAGGTGGAAGGACAATTAAAGTTATACTCACAAGTCTGGGTTGCCGAATAGGGCAACCACTTCAGTCGCAGACGAGGAGATTAGACCTGTCCTTGCTCAGGTTAAAAAGTTGCTCTCCGTAGCAGGAAAAAAAGAGGGGTGTCAACACCCATCCACCAGGTGGATCAAAACAAGGAACACTAAGAGCCCCAATAGTGTAAGATGTACTGGTAAATGGTTACTAGATAGAGTAAATATTAATACTCACAAACCAGGGTTACCATTAGGCAACCACTGTAAAGGCAGGTGGGGAGATTTTCCTGACCCCACTCAAGAATAAGAAGTTGCTCTCTGTAGATGAGAAAAAAGGGGGTTCAACCCTCCACCCAGGGTGGACTCAATATCATGCAGGAGAACAGAGGCGCCAAAAGGATAAAAGGAAGCTAAATGAGCTTAAAAACAAAAATTCTTGGTAAATATAGGAGGTAGTGGTGGACTTACCTCCTCCAAGTAGACACACAACGACTGTAGTAAAGACAGTCAATATATTTAATTTATGAACTAAAAATATGCAACGCGTTTTGCAGGTTTGATCCTGCTTCATCAGGCAATAACAACGGAGCAATAGCATATGTGGTCAGTAGAAGAGCCAGGCACCTCTGCCATGTAATGTTTTTTAAATAGGTGTCTTTTAGATTTGGTTCCATATAAATTCACTTTGGAACAATATAATACAATTTGGGCATATTACCCATGTATCACGAGAGGAAGGGCGCCTGGACTATTGTGCCCCTTGGGCTACACCTCCCCGCATACCTTTGCCCATAATATAGATGGCTTATGGGCTAACATGCCCTCAGCCAACACACTTCCACATTAAATACAGAAAATGAGCGGTATGCCCATAAAAAAGATGGCGGCCGAGCCATCTTGCCCTCATCTGATGCACTTCCACTCTGAACAAGGTCCAATGAGCGGAGTGCGCAGTATGTCATTACCGGTCGGCAGGGCCGCGCCCCCTTCCCGAGAGATAAAAGTGTGGCGCCAACCTACAGCAAAGGCGCCACACTTGTCTACACAAGGACACTGGTAAGTCCTAATGCTCTCCTTGTTCCCCCCTCCCATAGGCGGACTGGCCTGGGGGGACGGGTGGCATTCTCCCCCCGGGCCGCCGCCACCTCAAACAATCTGGGCCGTTGCGGTGGTGAATTACTTTAAAAATCAGCAGCTCCGCAGCCACTGGATTCAGCCCCGCTCCCAGCTGTTCTCATGGGCTCAACTCAGCTCCGTGTGTCGGGCCAGGGAGCAGGGCATTGGCTGAAAGCTCCTGCTCCTCCCGGCATCCTCTCTGCTGCACTGTGTGTGTGTGTATGTGTGTAGGCTCCGCCCCCCTCTCGGCCTGGAGACCACGCTGGGACAGACTGCATGCCAGGCTGCTGTATGCACACATGGGGAGAGGCAGCCAGGGCTCTCAGTGCAGCCAGTTCCCCAGTTCAGAGAAGAGGATCAGGTGCCTGGCTGGGAATTCCTTCTGCTGCATGCCTGTGAGTTTGACACCCCTCCCCCACTCCACAGCATTAGGTATCCCGTTTTGCCCTCCCTCTCTATAGAGTGAGACCCAGCAGGTCTCCTTCCCCAATAGAAGCACTATAGCTGCCAGCATGCCCTCTTCCTCTATAGAGGCACAGCTGCTCCCAGCATGTCCTTCCCCTCCATAGAGATACCACAAGTCCAAGCATGCCCCTTTCCCTCAATATATGCACCAAAGCTCCCAGGAAGTATCCCCTCCAGAGGCACTAAAGCTGCCAGCATGCCCTTCTTCATAGAGGCACTTCTGCTCCGATCATGCCCCTCCCCCCTTCTATAGAGTCACCACAGCCCCAGCAAGTCTTCCCCCTATAGAGCCACTACTGTTCCCAGCAGGCCCTTCTTATCCATAGAGGAATTCCTGTTCCCAGCATGCCATCCCCCTCCATAGAGACACCACAGCCCCAACAAGGTCCCGCCCTCCCCTATAGAGACACTAAAGCTACAAGCATGCCCTTCTCCGCCATAGAGGCACTACTGCTCCCAGCATGCCCATCCCTCTACATAGAGGCACCACAGCCCCAGCATGCCCCTTTCCCTCAATAGAGGGACCACAGCTCCCAGCAAGCCCCTCCCTAGAAGCACCACAGCTCCCATTGTGCTCCCTTCCTTCCAAAGAGGCACCACAAGTCCCAGCATACCGCTCCTTCATATATTGTTGGGTTGTCCCCAGGGTCTCACAGCTGGTTGCTGGGCCCCCCTTGGTCTCCCCAAATTGAATAGTGGACCCCCGGAGCCTCTGCGGTGTATTCATAGCGGAGCGCACTCACTGGTCCAGCTGGCGCGCTCATCTGTGTGCTAACGTCTCCATCCTCACAGGCGTCTCATCACAGTGACCCAGCAGCACATGGGTGTGTACATGTCACCAGGTCATGGAGATGAAGTGCCTATGAGGATGAAGCACATGGATAGAGGGAGGACAGGTGAGTGCGCTCCACTGAAAATACAGGGGCATCAGGGGACCATTTATTCACATTGAAAAAAGCCTGAGGAGACCTGGGGGACAATCTAATACTATATGGAGGAAGAGAAGCATGCTGGAAGCTGTGGCACTGCTATGGAAGAGGAGGAGCATGATGGCAGCTATAGTGCCTCTGGTGTGGAAGTAGCATGCTAGGAGCTGTAGTGCCTCTAGAGAAGGGGAGGGGCATGCTGGCAGCTGTAGTGCCTCTATACAAAGCATGGGGGGCATGCTGGAAGCTGTTCGCAGTTTGCCCCTATGGTAACACTGGCCGTAGCTAGTCTGGTGTTGGGTCTGTCTTTGGTTGAATAGGTTCCTTCAGTATACGAGCATGATGTGGGCGAGTGTATCTGTACTGGGCATGCGCAAGTAACATCCACACATTCCCAGTCAAATTAAGTGCTTTTGCATGAAGGAAAAGAGCCATGCACAAGTGTCTTAGTTCTACTGGGCATGTGTGGATCTCATTTGCCCATTCCCAGTATGGACACGCTTGCCCACAGTCAAGGTTGCACACTGAAGAAATTTTTTTGACCATTTTCCTGTACTATCATTGCTGTCAGATGGGGAATTGTGAAATACTGAAGGGAGGGGACAGGCAGTGCGGCTGCATTAAGGCTGGTACACAATGCTATTTCCCATCAGATCCACAGGTTGAATTAATAATGTCTGGCATGTCTGATCTGCTCCCAATCAATTTTTTTGATCGGGAAGAGATCAGACATGCCGTAAATTATCGATTTGACCCATCAATTTGACGGAAAATAGCATTGTGTGTACTAGGCATTATGAAGCTTGTGGCACCTGCTTCATTTAGGGACTTAAGGGGAAGAGCTGGTGGCGGCTGCCTTATGCACCATGAGTGAGGGGACACTGGCTGCACCCAACACTACACTGAGCAGAGGAGGAGACACTCATTGCTATACCACTGTGCTCCCCTGTATGCAGAGTAGCAGCACAGCAGTCTCAGCTCATCCAGCTATACACCTGCTCTCTACGACCTGGTCATTCTGCATGTCGCCTGATTACACGTGTATGTGTAGGAGATGGAGATAGACAGCAGACAGCCACTAGCTGTGGAGGACAGACACATTGCTGGAGAAGGTAAGACTGTCAAGCACAACAACTGCATTCACTACTCTGTTTATACTGGAGGAGAGTAGGAGGGTGACCACTAAAGGAGCTAAATGAGGATAGGGGACCACTAAACAACCAAATCAGGGCTTTCTGTAAATGGGAGATCACTAGGGAAAGCTATATGGAGATTGAGGGACCATAAGACCACCTCGGAATACTTTGAGGGAGATTTTTTTAGTATTTATAAAGTGTCATCATTTTTTGCAGCACCCTTCTACCGAGTATATATTCACGTCACCGACTGCCCTCAGAGGAGTTCACAATCTAATCCTACCGCAGTCATACTCTAATATCCTACCATATTATATAATGCATTTATTCAGCACTGACATCTTCTGCAGCACTTTATAGAGTACATAGTCATGTCACTGACTGTCCTCAGAGAAGCTCACAATCTAATCCTACCATAGTCATAGTATAATGTCCTACCATATTATTATGTATTTATATAGAACAGATATCTTCCGCAGCACATTATAGAGTACATAGTCATGTCAATAACTGTCCTCAGAGGAGCTCACAAGCTAATACCTACCATAGACATATGTCCATTGTAGTCTAGAGCCAATTTAGGGTTAAGCCTTTTAACTTATCTATATTTTTTTTTGTAATGTGGAAGGAAATTGAAGTGCCCAGAGGAAACCCACATAGACAAAGGAAGAACATACAAACGTAATACAGATTGTAGCCTCAAAGGCCCAAAGTGCACCAAGTAAATGTCCCCCACGCAATTACACCCCCAGCCTAAAATGCTTAACGCAACTCACTGCAAAATGTATCGTTGCGTTAAAATACCATTAAAAACATATCTTTATTGCACGCAAATGTATTTGGGCTGGGGATTCTGTGACCGGGCCTCTAGGTTGGGATTTCCCCCCAGGCCGAATCGTCCCAGTCCTCCCCTGCCCCCTCCCTTTTATTCTCCATCACATCCCGCCCGCAGTCCCATCCCTTCCCCTCCCATTTCCCCCACTTCACTTCAGCATTATATATTACCGAGATCTAGACAGTGCAAATGTAATAAGCACATTACACTTTAAATATCAGATGCATTTATGGGCAAGAGCTTATATTGTGGACCTTTTACAATGCTTTGGTTTTTCATATATATTGGCTATTTTATTTTTCTCTCTCTCTCTCTATATATGGGTACTATGTATATAGTCTTCGGCACAATTCAGGAAGCGTAAGGCTACATTTCAATAAGATGATGTCAAAAATAGGAGTTTCTATGGGCATTATGATTACTGTTTGTACAGGTTAATATATATGTTCGCACTGTTTTTCCCTACGTGCATGCACCTATATACTAGAATAGTATTAGGGGCCCTATGGAACCTAGAGATATTATCAAAGAATGTGATGCATTGTACTCTGATCGGAATTATGTATATCCACCATTGATTATTAATTTATGTTGATTATGATTTCGGTTGGTCTTTACATATGGGGTTTTCTGTTTTTGTGTTTCAGTTGCTCCTGCCTGTATATGTTTTTTTGCCTGAGGAAGCGGGCTTGATACCTGTGAAACGCGTTGCAAAGTGTTTTTATTGGGAGTATTAATTAAATTCAATGTTATTTGTACTACACTTGAATCAGTGCTTGTGTTTTTTTGTTGGGCAGGTAAGCCCACCCTTACCATCCATACATTTTATTGATTTTAAATTGGTACTATTTTATTCTGTTGGCGCCTCTGTGTACTATAGCACAATTTGCTGCTGGTATGATGCTTTCAGTCACCAGACATAACTTCTTTAGCACAATTTATGACATCTCATGCTGGTAAGCATTTTTTTAAAGAGACCACCCAAGGAGATGTATCTGGTATAGAAGGTGACACCAAAGGTACTAGGGAGACACAGGGCACACAAGAGGTGAATCCAGCAGAGAAAGATGCAACACAGTGGGGAAGGCAGCTTGACACACAGTACAGGAGCTTTATAGAAATATAAGATATCCCCTGAAAATAAGCCTTAGTACATTTTTAGGTACAAAAAATGAATATAAGACACTGTCTTCTTTTCAGGGAAACACGGTATACACAATTGGTTATGCTTTAACCTCCCTGGCAGTATGACTCCTGATTTTAGGGTCTAAAAGTGGTACAATTATTTCATGTGCTTTTAGACCGTAAAAGCATTGTAAAAAAAAACATTCCATGAGAGAGCCTGCAGCAGCCCCAGCACTTCCTTCACCTCCCTGGGCTCCAGCGCAGTAGTTTTCCTTTGTCTTCTGGGTGGCACTGTAACCCAATAGTGAGATTGCCAGCTGTCATCATGACAACAAACAGTGATCTCACCGGAGGGAAATAGAGCCTCAGAGGAGAGGAAGAGGAATGGTTGCCTGGATTGGGATCCCCCAGGAGGTGTGTTGAAATGTCCGCTGCGCGCATCGCTCTGGATTTTGATGGAAGTAGTGAACATTTTTGAAGAAAATCAGCATTACCAATATTCCATAATTTCAAGCCCATCAGAAGACTCAGGAAGAATAATCGGAAAATCAGGATTTTTAGTGCAGTAAGTGGTAGGCAGAAATTTCTGTGGAAATCTGCAATATTTGGTAATTTTAAGCAAATCAGAAGACTCGTAATGAGTAAGTCAATCAGAGAATCAAGATCTGTAGTGCAGTAAGAGGAAATTTCCATGGAAATTAGGGGAGATCGTTGGAAAGTGGAACACCGTCGGTATACCGCAGAATAACGTTGGAATAAAGTTGTAGCGGAAATCGGCATTTGCAGACAGCAGAATTTCTGTGTAATTGGAAATCAGCATTTCTGACCATCCCTATTATCCAGGTCCGGATTTCTGAAAAGGCCGCTAAGGCTCAGGCCTTGGGCAGCTGCAGCCCAAGGGGGCACCTGCACATGAAATAGGGGTTGCAATGCATGAAAGATGAAGCTGAAAATGGGGAGCAACACATGAAAAAGGCAAATTGATGCCCAAGGAAGCTGTTTATGAAAGAAAGGGGCTACATCACATGGATGATACACTTGGAAGAGGTGGCTGCACATGGAATGGGAGGGGCACTCTGCTGCACACGAAAGGGGAGACACAACATACTTGGCCTAGGGACACAAAAAGTATAAATCTGGCCTTAGGCTTATCCATGATGTTCAACAGGCGTACGTGAAAATCAGATGCAGGGAAACTGCCATCTGCCAATTGTACATTTACCAATATTCTATTAAAGTGTTAATTTTTGATAGTAAAATATTTAAAAATGTTACTGATATTTTACTACAGCTACACCTAACCCTTTTATCACACAAAACCCTCACCCCTGACGCCTCATCTAACCCTTACTGCCCCACAAAAAAACATTATTGGGCACTAAATCATGCACTGCCATGCGCCCCAACCTGGCTGCATATAAAATGAAAAAAAAAAAACTGTAAAAAAAACGATAATTACTGTACACCGTCTGGTGCCCAAATTTCCTATTTAGCACCGGTTGGTCAATGTTTTCAATGAAAGACAATTTCTCCAGGAGTCACATGCACCCAATTTTGTCTCATACCATTCAGGGCTCGTTTCCACTAGTGCGGCGTGCGTCTCGTAGACGCACGCCGGCACTGAGCGGGTGGGCGGGATCGCAGGCGATTCCCATCAGCCGTGCCATGCACGGCTATGGGAATCGCAGCCTCCGCCGCGAATTCTGTGGGGGTTTCCGGCCGAATCGCTACTGCAAGCGATTCGGCCGGCGGCGCCGTTGTCCCCTATGGCAGAGTTTCCCCGCGCGATTTGCCTGCGGGGAAACTCTGCGGATTCGCGGCCGTTTCCGCGAGAGTGGAAACGGGCCCTCAACAGTCCTGACAAGAGAACAATGTTAGTTTCATAAGATGCAATGGAGCAACAGGAACAGAGCAGTTTTAGCAGGGCAGAAACTCACAATATTTGTCATGTAGTTCTTGATATTATAGTCTCCATGGCTGAACAATAATCTTTGCCGAAATTGTTATGTTATGTTCAACTTATTCACACAAGCAGGCATTTAATTATTTTCCACCACTGGATATCAATATATAGCTTAAAATGCCCATGATTGTTCTTTGGGCTCTGATTCATTAAGTAAATAAGCAAAGTGTATCACTAGGAAGTGTACTTTTTATGTCTTGTTTTTAGAAAAACTGCTTTCTTTGTAATCATTTCACATATACATTTGAAGGAATATACAGAGCAGTGGTTAATTATCCACTGGAAGAACATATTTAGATCCTCAGAAGTTGTATTTTTACATAACTGAAAGGCTGTATAAACAGTGCATAGGAAACAGTCAAGCCCATAAACTTTTTTTTTAAATGGTTGTTACATTTCATATGATCATTATGAGTAAATACACAAATGACTGCTTTATATTATTTTGTAGTTCTTTTTACAAGGCTTTCTGGTCTATTTTCTCTTGCTGTTCATTAACCTCCCTGGCGGTAAGCCCGTGCTGAGCACGGGCTATGCCGCGCAGGAGGATTTCTCAGGCCCTGCTGGGCCGATTTGCACACTTTTTTTTTGCAACACGCAGCACGCAGCTAGCACTTTGCTAGCTGCGTGTGCACTCTGATTGCCGCCGCTCCGCGACGATTAGCCGCCGCCACTTGCCGCGCCGGGGACCCCCCAGACCCCGTACTCTGCCTGGCCAATTAGTGCCAGGCAGCGCTGAGGGGTTGATCGGGACTCCCAATGACATCACGACGTTGACGTCTTTGAATGGGATTTCCTGATCGGAGATCGCCGGAGGCGATCGAAGAGGGCGAGGGGATGCCGCTGCACAGCGGCTATTATGTAGCGAGCCCTGGGCTCGCTGCATGATTTAAAATTTTTTTTTTAAAAAAAACTGCTCTGCTGCCCCCTGGCGGTTTTTAATAGACCGCCAGGGGGTTAAAAGGATATCTGAAGTGAGAAGAAAGTGGAGATTCCTATGACTTATCTCTTTTAAAATAGGATGTGCCTGACTGTCATGTTGATCTAGCTTCAAAGTTACTGATGGAAACAGTGCAACAAGGCAATCATCAGGTATGGTCAAAAAATGTCCACAGAATTCTGATTTCCAAATGGAATTGCACTTACCACAGCGGAAATCGGTATGTGGAAATCGGTATGGGGTAATCAGAATTCCACAGATATGCTATATTACCACTAACAAAATTTAGCCACAGAAATTGGAATATAAGATACATTTTAGACCAATAACAAGACTTAGATACTAGCAAATTTTTCCAAGTCTTGTGAATGATCTAAAATTCCCATGATATTCCTATTTTCACAGTAAACTTTTGCATTCTCTGATTGGTCCAATACTATTGAGTATTTCAAAATACTAGGGGCCATATCCTATTCAAGGTGATAAGTAGCTTGCAGATGCGAGCTACTTATCACCTTGCCATCGCGCGAGGATTACCGGCAAATCCTATTGCCCATATCCTTCGCGCGATGGCCGATCGTTAGGGAGCATCACTCAGGCGAAAGCCTGAGCGATGCTCCCTTTTACCGAGCGATGGGGAGTGAGGTTTACGCTGTGGTGCTGTCCATCAGCACCACGGCCTCACTGCCCACACATGCGCACTCGCCCGCCGAACAACGCCGACATCTTCCGCCGCAGCATCTGGGGGTCTCCTTTAATAAGGAGACCCCCAGAGCTCCCCATCGGGTCGCCGCACAGTTTAGAAGCCCCCAGGCAGCTCTGCAAAGGCTCATACGTACCGCCGCCGATCACCCGCCACCTCTCGCCGCAAAATCCGTCATGTAATTACAGTGTATTTAACACTGTAATTACTGTCCGCATAGAAGGAGCCCGGGCAAAGCATCTTTGAATTTGCAGCCGGGCTCCCCATTGGTCTGCTGTCTGAGCCATTTTATTGGTTCAGACAGCAGACCAATGGGGAGCCCGGCTGCAGATTCAAAGATGCTTTGCCCGGGCTCCTTCTATGCGGACAGTAATTACAGTGTTAGATACACTGTATTACGTGACTGATTTTGCGGCGAGAGGCGGCAGGTGATCGGCGGCGGTACGTATGGCGGGGAGCCTTTGCAGAGCTGCGCGGGGGCTTCTAAACTGTGCGGCGACCCGACGGGGAGCTCTGGAGGTCTCATTATTATTATTAGACCTGCTTTTTGCAGGTCTAAGCTAACGCTCATGTCTGCCGGGAAGCATCGCTTCCCGGAGACATGATAAGGGTAATTGGATTCCGTGGTATGAACTCGGTGGGCGATTATATGGCCCAAGCGAGTTCTTTTCCACCTGGGGGTTCTAAAGTTTAATTAGATTAGGCAATGCCCCCATCGCCTAAGTTAAGAACTCGCCAGTGCTTAGCGCTGGCGAGTTCAGCAATAGAATATGGCCCTAAGTCTTTTGATTGGCCTAAAACCAGAAAATGTAGGCAAACCACAGGACTCGGAAATGTTTAGTTGTATTGGACCAATCGGAGAATGCAGAGGTTTACCAATCACAAGACTCTAATACTACCAAGATTTTTCAGAGTCTTGAGAGTGGTCTAAAATTTCTGCAGTATTACGATTTCTGTGGTAAATGTTTGCATATTCTGGGAGGTCCAATACTTCAGATTCTGTAATTTTGTAATTTTTTTTAAAAAAAGGTTGTTTTTGTGGAATCCCCTATATTTTGCAGAATTTTATTAATAATGGCAAAAAAAAAAACAAATTATGTTAAAAAGTATCTCATTCATATGCCACACTTACGATGCATACACATACTATACTAAACTTGACCAACAAAAAAAAAACCCAAACATTTGCTGCTGCCTAAGCTAAGAGACAAGTGTCCCCCTTACAATACCTGTTTGAAGCCGCTCTGTCATGCAACATGACAGCAGAGCAAGTTATCTGTACAGCACTTGCCCCCCACCCACTTCTTTTCAACACATAGTCACCTGAGAAATCAAGCCCCAATCCCTTCAAGCAAGAACCATTGTGCATGTGTGCTTATGTGCTGATACAGTCTACAAAGGGACAATGAGAAGTGCAAAGAGACAAAATTCAATCAAAGATAAAGAAGAAACCCCTGTACAGACCATGAAAAAAAATTAGGTACATTTTTCAACAGGGATCACCCTATAGTGTCATGTCCCGTCCAGTATGTACACAACAGCTATTACTATGAACTGAAGTGACAGTGGTTTAGCATATAAAATTAGTAATGCATATTGGTCATGCTTCCATTTTAAGGCATGTAGTGCACACTGAAGCAGAAAAGCACTACTATAGGGGTTTATACATGCATTTCAGTAAAAGAAACAATACTAGAGAAATGTAAGGTTAACAAAAATGCAATTAACTGCATTTTGCTTGTTCATTTAAACGCATTGGATCACCAAGTATGAAATCCTTCAACAGCCTGCATTTTTATGCACTGTCGAACAAATATGGAAATTGTCATAAAACACACTAAAATGCTTGTGTTAACATATACACACTTTACTGCACAATGGAGTGTGAATGTCTCTAAAAGCCAGAAATCATCACAACAAGCAAGGACATAGCATTGTCTGATGAAAGGTCAGTAATGCCTTAGGCTGAAAAAAGGGAATCACCATATTTTTTATAAAATTGGTTTAACTAAATATCAGTGCTGTAACCATATTAGCTCATACAAAATATATTTTCATTTTAAAAATTGTAGCCACCTAGCCTAAGACTTTTCAAAAGTGGCTGGTAAAACTCAAACTGTACCTCTTTGCAAGCAAGGCAATAGTACTCTGCTTGGAGAACGCTGCCTGGTATGCCCCACCTAACTACCATAGTAAGCAGCTGCACAATCCAGGAACTACTGATATTTTCAACACCTGCATTAAAGGTGTTGATTCTCCCAGCAGCTTATGACTCTTCACAAACGAGTCTCTGCACAGCATCTGGTTGCCTAGCAACAATGTAAACACATATTCAGCAGCTCAGCAGAGCTAAGCCGTTAGGGCTATAATGGCGATTCCTGCTAGAAGTGGGTTATACCACTGAAAACTACTTAGGCAGGAGTTATGGTTGTGAAAAGAAAGTAAAAAAAAAAACACCCCTAACAAATGGATTAGCCTCCCAGTCCTTCATACGTCATGTTGTATTGATGAAACCATTCATTTAAAAAAAAAAAAAAAAAAAAAAAAAAAAAACTTTTTACACTATTTTAGAAGGATGTTTAACCACTTGAGGACCCACCCTTTACCCCCCCTTAAGGACCAGCGCTGGTTTGATTGATCTGTGCTGGGTGGGCTCTGCAGCCCCCAGCACAGATCAGGGTGCAGGCAGGGAGATCAGATTGCCCCCCTTTTTTCCCCCCTATGGGGATGATGTGCTGGGGGGGTCTGATCTCTCCTGCCTGCTGTGGGTGGCGGGGGGGGCACCTCAAAGCCCCCCTCCGCGGCGAAATTCCCCCCTCCCTCTCCCGGTGATCGGGGCTGCACAGGACGGCTATCCGTCCTGTGCAGCCAGTGACAGGACGTCCCCTGTCACATGGCGGCGATCCCCGGCCGCTGATTGGCCGGGGATCGCCGATCTGCCTTACGGCGCTGCTGCGCAGCAGCGCCGTACAAATGTAAACAAAGCGGATTATTTCCGCTTGTGTTTACATCTAGCCTGCGAGCCGCCATCGGCGGCCCGCAGGCTATTCATGGAGCCCCCCGCCGTGATTTGACAGGAAGCAGCCGCTCGTACGAGCGGCTGCTTCCTGATTAATTAGGCTGCAGCTGGCGACGCAGTACTGCGTCGCTAGTCCTGCAGCTGCCACTTTGCCGACGCACGTTATGAGTGTGCGGTCGGCAAGTGGTTAATAGTTTATGCATAAACCACTTTTTTTTTTCCTCTTTCACGGAAGAACCCCTTTAAACCACTGACTGGCAGTAAACTTAGAAACATAGCAAGGAAATGAACAGCGCTACTTAAAAACAGGCAAGTGCCTACCTGCAAAAGAGTGCAAGCCCCACTTGTGGGATATAATACACACCGAGCATACACATGACCTGACTACCACTGGAGGATGTTGGTTTCCTGTAACAGCTTGCATGCAACCTATTAAGTACTCGTCCCTCCCACTGCGAAGAAGTCGATCCTCCATGGGAGGGGCCTAACACTAACTAAATCCTAACCTATGTATATGCATAGCCTGGGTGCGGCTAATCAAGTAAAACATTTTTCCTCTTTCGCGGAAGAACCCCTTTAAACCACTGACTGGCAGTAAACTTAGAAAGACCAGTTTGTCAGTTTCTGTGGAATAGATTAGCCTTGTTGCATGCACATAAATTCAAACTAAACAAGCTTAAAGCGTGTGTTATATTAATCCTTTCAAAATACAGGGCTAATGTGAACATGTTTTCTCAGAAACAAAAAAAGTTAAAATTCATTTTAAAGAGAACCCGAGGCGGGGTTCTTACAACTCAATCCCCATACAGAAACTGGGTCTGCCTATAGAGCCCAGCCTCTGTTGCTATTTAGTTTCCTCCAAAGCCCCCCTGCGCGCTGTGAGACCCCATAAAACACAGCCGCGCTGTTGACACGCAGCATGTCGCAGCGGGCTGTGTTTATCTCTCTAAAGTCAGTCTCCGCTCTCCCCCGCCTCCTGAATCACTCCAGTCCCTGCCCACGTCCCTTCCCTCCCCGCTGATTGGAGGGAAGGGACACGGGCGGGGACCGGAGCGATTCAGGAGGCGGGTGAGAGCAGAGACTGACATTAGTGAGGTAAACCTAGCCCGCACAGCGCGGCTGTGATTAATGGGGTCTCACAGCGCGCAGGGGGGGCTTTGTGGGAAGCTAAATAGCAACAGAGGCTGGGCTCTATAGGCAGACCCAGCCTCTGTATGGGGATTGCGTTGTAAGAACCCCGCCTCGGGTTCTCTTTAAAGAGGGCTTGAAGTCTTAAAGAGGAACCAAACTTTACCGTAACATAATTTCTTATCACCTACTGTATATAGTTACCCAACCCACTTTGGAAGCATCTTTCAATCTGAAAACTGCATTGGAAACATGACAATTTAATCAGGATCAGTTACAATGCATATATTTAAAATTTTATAACTGAAGAGGGGTGGACCAGGGCAATCAGAAAACCAAGAAAACACAAAGGACACAAAATACAAGGAACCAATACTGCAACACATTATAGCACCAGGATAAAAGATGTAAAGTGAATCACTTGCAAATTTCAAGTTACATAAGATCTACAACCACCAATTAGGCTTACGGGGCATTCCTGCCTCCGTTCGGGCTTGTGATGGTTCTCATTCTCAAGGGTTTCACTCCTGGTAGTTAAGTGGGCCTGGGAACAGGAGCTACAAAAATACAACCTTCCAACAGAGGTGTTGTAAGTAGCAATTAGTAGATGGAGGCACCCCAAAAATTATAGTATTGAAAAATATTTTTTTAAAAGTTAAGGTATGGTTGGCTTACATCTTCCGTGAAATCAAAACAGCCAAAGCAAACAAAATAATTCAATTGAGATTTCACTGAAGCACTCAAGTCTAACTCTCTCTTGCCAAAAGACACTTTTTTGTGCTTATTCTTGACCTGATAAAGTGGGAAATGCCAGTGAAATGTGTTGTCTGACTCTACTTTGTGAAAAACTCACAATAACCATAATGAATTATACTGGCTGCTTTGAAATCCATGGGAGAGCTAAGCTTACTATTCTACTCCTTTTTAAATAGTGTTGTTTTTCTTGGGGGGGGGGGGGGGGATTACCATACAATGTTTAATGTTCATGTTTATTCAACCAAGACATTCAAATCGAATGAAAGTCAAAAATCATTTTTGGGGAATTAAGAAAAACAAATGATTGGGCTGGTGCACACCGAGCGGCTTTTTGGGCGTTTTCAGATCCACTTGCGGCTGCGGATCTGCTTGGTCAATGTATCTCAATGGGGTGGTGCACACCAGAGCGGGAGGCATTTTGCAGAAACGAAAAATGCCTGGGTGAGGCATTTTTTGGATTGTGGATGCGTTTCTGCCTCAATGTTAAGTATAGGAAAAACGCAAACTGCTCTGAAAAACGGCACTTCAGAGCGGTTTGCCAGGCGTTTTTGTTACAGTAGCTGTTCAGTAACAGCTTTACTGTAACAATACAGGAAATCTACTACACCAAAACCGCTAGACAAAACCGCAAAACGCTAGCTGAAACGCTACAGAAAAAGAAGAAAAAGCGTTTCAAAATCTGCTAGCATTTTGCGGATCTGCTAGCGGTTTTTGGTGTGCACCGGGCCATAATCCCGTTTTTCAATAAAAAGGAAAGGTGATCAGACTTGTTGGAAAAATCTTTATATTCGATCTTATGGAATAATCAAACAAAATTGTGTAATCAAGAAAAAAAAAGTAAGAAAAAAACTGTAATAAGTATGGGCACCTTTAAAGAGGAACCTGAGTGACATAGTAGAATTTTTTTTTTTTATATACCAATTTTTACCTTAAGTATCCTAGTTTCAGCATGAGAAATGCTTTTTTATATATTTATCCTGCTACATATTGGTATGTAACCCCTTCTCTTTCAGAGCACACTGGGACATTATATGATGTTCCTGCTCACTTCACAGAGGGGAAGAAAATGTAAAAAAAAAAAGATGTCTTTTATTATGATTAGCAATCACATTATATGTACAACATAGCAGCTAAAAAAAAAATCGCTTGGCTACATCATTAAAGGCCAGAAAATATATGTGTTTATATAATAAAAAACAAATTGTGAGCAAAGTCAGGTAAAAAAAAAAAAGGTCTGGCAGTAATTTTGACCGATGCAGCTGACAGAATAACTACCAATTACAAGAGTCTGCCTGATCATCTGTCTACCTGAGATGTGGTAATTCATTATAAAACAGAACTAGCTCATTATAGTACACTATTTGGGCTGTCAACACTTAGAATCTCTGAATGCAATTACAATAGAAATGGCTTAAGGTAACATGGTGTATGAAAGAGCAAGATGGGAAAAAAAGAGGGGGGGGGGGGGGGGGAGGGAGAGTGAGAACGTGAAGCAATTGACACTAAGCCTGCTTTTTATGAAGACAGGTTAGCACAACAAGATGGAGTCACCTTTTCCTGTGACCTCCATTGCAAGGTAATAGCTCCATAGGTTCTTATGAATACAACAAAATTAAATGTACCAGAGCCGGGCAATCATATAGAAGATCTGGATGCAGAGCTGAAAAGGTGCAGAACCAATACATTTTTTAAGAGTGGATGGCAGATTTGCACGACAACAATTTAAATGCTATCAAAAGTCTCACAGCTCAGAATTAAAGCTTAGCTAATGTATAGGGATGGTCGGAAATGCCAATTTCCGATTCCATGGTAAATCCGCATTCCGCCATTGCCAATTACCGATTCCGCTTTCCGCTACCAATTTCCGCATTCCAATGCGGAATTTCTGCCGGATATTATGGAAATTCTGCCTGACTTTAACATCGATTTTCTCAAAAACTATAAGGTCTTTTTGAAAACTTATTTTTGCATCTTGTTCACATGATTCTGTTTAATAAACCCTGAACATTTGGTGTTTCTAGGACTTACGGGGGCTTTGCTATTAACCGCTAAAGTCGGCAGATTTTTACTGTAATGTAAATGCAGAAAATAGGCAGATGCGGATTTTCTGCATTTTACATTACAGTAAAAATCTGCTGACTTTAGCGGTTAATAGCAAAGCCTCCGTAAGTCCTAGAAACACCAAATTTATTAAGCTGAATCTTGTGAACAAGATGCAAAAAAAAGTTTTCAAAAAGACCTTATAGTTTTTGAAAAGATCGATGTTAAAGTCGGGCAGAATTTCCGCAGTTTCCAGCGGAAATTTCCACGATTTCCGGCGGAAATCCACCTAACGCACTTGCATTACCGATTTCCGCATTCCGATGCGGAAATGCAATTTCCGATCGGAATTTCGGAAATTGCATTTCCGCTGAATCCGAATGAGCATCCCTAATAATGTATCACTTTTTTATATGCAACACACAAAACCTAATAAAATAAGATTAGTTTGTGTGTGATCCTTCATTTTGCATCACCAGGTGAATGATTTGCTTATGAACATTTTGTTTGCTCTTTCCAGAGTTCATAAACTACAGAAATGTGTCCTCAGGTTCAAGTAGTGACCTAAATATCAAATTTTTCCTTTACTTTCATTTGTATGCTTTAGAGCAGGGTTCCCCAACCCTGTCCTCAAGGCCCACCAACTGCACATGTTTTATGGAAATCCACAGAGGTAGTAAGTTAAAGAGAAACTCCGACCAAAAATGAAACTTTATCTTAATCAGTAGCTGATACCCCCTTTTACATGAGAACTCTATTCCTTTTCACAAACAGACCATCATGGGGCGCTATATGACTAATATTGTGGTGAAACCCCTCCCACAAGAAAAGTTTGAACTTTTGGCAGTTTCCTGTCTGTGAACCTTGCTGCATTGTGGAAAATAGCTGTTTACAGCGGTTTACAACTGCCAAAAACCATGCAGCAGCTACATCACCTGCCAACAGTAAAATGTTCACTGGAGTTCCTCTTTAATCAGTTCTGCTGAGACACTAAACACCTCACTTGTGCATGTTTGGGTTTTTTTGCAAAACATTTACTGTTGGTGGGCCTTGAGGACAGGGTTGGGGAACTCTGCTTTAGTGTGAATGTAATATAATAATAATAATAATAATAATAATAATAATAATAATAATAATAATTATTATTATTATTATTATTATTATTATTATTATTATTATTATTATTATTATTATTATTATTGCAGTATTTGTACAGCACCTTTCTCCTGTCGGTCTCAAAGCGCTTGAATATGTAAGGCTCACTTAAAGGGGCCCTGAGCACAGCATGTAGGTATGCATTCCCATGAATACTTGGTTACCCCCCCCCCCCCCACACACACACACACTCACCGCCCTTGAAGTAATGAAGTAAAGCTCTCTGTCCCCCAGTCCGGCCGGTGTAAATTGCATTGGGGCCCGGCGACTCTCTGTAATGTGACGCTGTGACCCCGGGAGCTGAAGTCGGGTCATGCGGTCTGCGCACGCTCCGGCTTCTTTCATACCCAGGCACTGTGCTCAGGAAGGATCCCTTTAATATCCACTTGTCACTTGAAACAGGCCAAGTTCACAGGATCTCTTATGGTACCCAACTGGAGATGGCTATAGAGGTTGAAGGAAATTAGACACTCAAGGGCCCATAAGCAATTAACTTCTTCTCCTGAGTTATCCCCTAGGAGATAGTCATCTCTCCTTTAAAATAACCTTTCAGGATTTTTTCATTGAAAAAGTACCCAAAAGTCAGTGAAAAAGTACTATCAAAATTATTTTCTTGCTTGCTGGTGGTTTAAAATGTATTTTATGACAAGATGTGAAAATATCACCTAAGAGAAAACTCAAGTGAATTGCATAAGACATGTGTCCTTCGTAAATTATCTAAATCTTTTAGGAGTGTTCTTAAAGGCCTTTTCTTTCATATATCAGAGTCTTTCAGATTTGACACAACATTCTTGTACACACTTATGTCTAAAATTAGAAAGGCTGCTTGCAAAATAGTGTTTTGTGATTTTTAGTCACATCTCCTCAGTTGATCTTATCTTGAAATACTGTGACAAGCAACTGGAAACAAAATACACAAGACAGCATTGCTTGACCTTAGCTTCAGCATTGTCCTCCTCGCACATTAAGAAGAAACTCCATTTGAAAGACTTGAAGAAAAGGTGGGATGCAGCACAGACAAGGACAGTAGCAGCATAGGCGATCCATGGTAACAAAAAGCTTAAATGTATCAAGGACTAGATGTGTATCCCAAAACACCCCACCTGGTCCTCATAGATAATTCAAAAACTATATAGCCAGGAACGTGACCTGCTTTCAGCCACCTCATATTCTCTCAAAATGTTTGCCACTTAAAGCTCATTCTGTACCTCCACTGCCACTAAGAGCTTAACCTTTTCTCAGCCTTTTAAAACCAAACCCTTTCTCTGCAGGCAGTGTCATTCTGTATTACTCTGTTCTCTGACTGCACAGTATTGAAGCAGTTAACTGTAGCGATTGTGGAATTCTCTCCGTGGTCAGCGCACAGGATGCGCGCTGACACTGCGGAAATCCTCCACAAGCGTATAATTGGAGAGAACCCAGCAAAAGGTGCAATGCACCTGTAGAGGGAGATTCCTGTCGGCAGATGGAGCTGTGGAGTGCAGAGGAACAGATCCTCTGCCCTGCCACAGATGCCAGACAGGAATTGTACGAAGGTAAGCACGCAGGGTAGGATAGCCCTGAAAGAGAGAGATCAAAGCGACAGAGTGTATGTGTGTCCACCAATCTAGTCGCCACCCAGCTATGATGAACACACAACCATGAAAATCAGGTGAGAAGGCATTCGCAAGGGATGGCGATTGCTAACAGCGACACAAGACTGAATAAGTACAGAGGGGGATTGTATGTATTTTCACCAATCTAGTCGCCAACCTGCGACGGTGGACACACAACAGAGGAAACCAAGTGAGAACGCAATCGCACGGGAAGAGATTGCGAATGAGAATGAGCACAGGGACAGAATGTATGTGTGTACACCAATCTAGTCGCCAACCCGCGACGGTGCACACACAACAGCAGATACGAAGTAGGAACGCAATCGCGAGAGAAGCGATTGCCAGAGGTGACACAAGGCTAAAGCAAGACAGGGCACGAGAATAGCAAAGGCACAGCAAATCATACAATGAGAAGTTAAGGAAAATAACAAACGCTAACTAAACGCAAACACCGCACTCATTCGCAAAAGCGAACTCGTTTACAGCGTGATCTCCGCATGTTAAGTACAACAGAGACAAGCACGCCTAACTGACCACCGACAGACAAACACGAAACAGAGGACGCGAGCGTTTGCTTAACAGTTACCTCACCGAGCCTCCAGCAAGCGTTCGTATCAGACAAGACAGATAAACGAAAACAGGAATAAGTGAGGGATACGATCCACCGCTCTTCCGCCAGAGCGAGTGCGATCTAAATAGGGAAACAGAGTTAGCAGGATCCACTGCTCTTTCCGCCAGAGCGAGTGTGATCCAAGTAAAGCAACAGAGCTAGCAGGATCCACTGCTCTTTCCGCCAGAGCAAGTGCGATCCAAGTAAAGCAACAGCGCTAGCAGGATCCACTGCTCTTTCTGCCAGAGCAAGTGCGATCCAAGTAAAGCAACAGAGCTAGCAGGATCCACTGCTCTTTCCGCCAGAGCAAGTGCGATCCAAGTATAGAAACAGAAGGAGCTACCAGTAGCAACCGCTGCTCTGGTTAGCACCCAACAGACAGACAGAAAAGGCAATACAAATATACAACCTGACTGAACTAGAGGGGTGTCTAATACAGCCCTCAGAATTACTCTAAGTTAGCTAACAACCCAACAGAGAAGGCTGACACTCCAGGAGTTTGTTACAAACCATTATGACCAACAAAGCCTTCTGGTCAGCAGCAGGCCTTTATACTGCCAGCCCTCAAAGGAGACAGCTGGGCAATTTGCATGTATGCAAATTCCTCAGCAAAGCAACTCTGAAAGTTGCAAGATGAAGCCAGGTCTCTTTTCCAGAGACCTGCATCTCTCAGACATAAGGAATGGTCAAACAGCTGGCTGCCTGTGCAGCCAGCTGAGCAGACCATTACATTAACCACTTCTTTGCCTATGCAGCCACCCATACATTAAGCCTTACTCCTGCTAAACATGTTTTTGTTTCATTTGAGTTTTATACCTTTATGAATACCAGTATTAAAAATATTGATTAACAATATGTGAATGCTCAGCTGTGGTACTTACATTTTCCTGCTCATCTCTATTAAAAGCAGAGTTGGACCACTGTAAAGGTAACAGGCCAGGTCAATAGGGGGCTCCTGCACATGGAAGACTTGGCTGATGCACATGGATGGCGGCTGTATACAGAACAGAGAGGTGGCATATGGAAAGGGGTCTGCTATTGCACATGAAAGGGAGGAGCTTTAACAAGGGAATGTGTTTATATGTATGAGTGGACTATCACACATGATAGAGAGTGACCACTGGGCATGGCTAAAAGCAAACTAAACAAGATTGCCACGCATATTTAAAAAAAAAAAAAGAAAAAGAAAAAAAAAAGATAAAACTAAGGCAGAGTCTAAACTTGCTGAATTTTTCTGTACATATTCAATGAAAGCCCATGAGACCAGACAGTGTCGTTAGACTGGTGTCCATGTCCGCTTGAAACACCACAATCAAGCAAATACTTAAAGAGAACCTGAACTGAAAATAAAAAGTCAAAATGACCATACACAGGTCATACTTACCTCCTGTGTAGTCTACTCCCCAATCTCTTTCTCCTCTCCTGCGTCCCATTTGTCCACTGTGATCAATGGAATTCTCTGTCCTCCATTTTAAAAATGACTGCTACCCCATAACAGCTTCTTGGTCAGCACACTGTTAAACTGTAATATCATCCACTTGAGCCATAGGGAAACACGGACATTACCTTGCAAATGCAGTTGAAACTGAAAGCTGCTGATATATAACTGACAGCAACTGGTATATTTCAGTTCTGACAAAATATTGTCAGAACTGGAAGGGATCACTGTAATAAGAAAATGTTGAGCCTCTGAGAGGAACTGACAGTGAGGTAAGCATGTAATATTCATTTGCAGCTACTTCATGTGTTTATTTTAAATAATTTTACTCACCTCAGGTTCCCTTTAAGTGTCCCCTGATTCTGCTGCTGACTCCTCCCCTCGATCCCGGTAAACAGTTCAGTGCTGGGCAGAAGTATGGGGATCCCCATTGGGTTGAAAAAGGCCAATGGGAATCCTCAGCAACAGGGAAAATTCTCATTGATTCATGGTTGAATAATGACAATTCTCCCTGTTTCTAAATAGAATTAATCTATTGTAATTCTATGTTAAGTCCCATGCTCCTCCGAGCCTCCAGTCTGTTTAACGGAATCAGGAGGGACCAAGTGGAGGAGTCAGCAGCGGCAGAACCAAGGGACATGTGAGTATTGGCAATCACGATTAGAGATGGACCGAACGGTTCGTCGGCTAACTTGTTCGCATTCACGGCGAACCACGAACACTTAGCGAGTTCGACCCACAGCTAGTTCGATACTACATCATTGGGCTAAACTTTGACCCTCTACATCACAGTCAGCAGACATATGGCAGCCAATCAGGCTGCACTCTCTCCAGGACCCCACCCCCCTTATAAAAGGCAGCAGCGTCAGCCATTTTCTCACTCTGTCTGCTGCCTACTTTAGTGAAACAAGGGAGCCACGTACATGCGACCCTGTGATTATGCTATTAGGCTCCACCCCAAGACTAAGTCAGTCCCCACATAGCATCTCTGCCTGAAGGCCACTTGACTGCCTTCTCCGCCACCAGCAACAGGGTCCAGGACTCCAGGTAGATTCCTGAATTTTTAAGGCCGCTAACAAAAAGAATAATTTTTCTGGTGCGTGTACATGCCTGCCTAATTTTTCTGGCTGCACTGCGGCTGCAACAACAAAACAAAAAGGCATGTACATGTGTCAATTCCCCTTTGTGATCGTTACCTACCCGAGTTCGCCGGTTCGCAAACTTTTGCGGAAGTTCCCGAAAATCTGAGGTTCGAGCTATCTCTAATCACGATTTAGACAGATAGAATGGGTGGACGGGCAGAGCACATGTATAATGGATGGTGCAGATGTAAGCATTTTTGCGTCCGCTGCAAATGGGAAAATAGCCTTATCCAGCTGCTGTACATGGGAGGGGTGGGGGAGGCATTTTGCCTAGGGAAGAATTTTTTTTTTTTTAATTATGCATAAAGACCCATAAAACTATTACTTCATGATTGGTATTACAATGATTACAGGAAAAAGTCTTGTCCTTAACATACAAGCTATAGCAACATAGACACCAGTGTGCTTGTTATCCTGTAGTTTGTTTAGTAACATGCAGGTTTTTGGATCCTAATAAGTACTGTGACACAAAAATGCTGGTTTCAGAAGAATGCATAAATATCAGATCTCTTCTGAAAAGAAGCGAGTCAACAGAGGTTTTTATGACTATATTTAACACAGGAACCGCTGCCAAATGAAGAGGTGGCAGCATGAGACCAACTGGCATAACACTGCCACACTGATGGATGACGGCTGTAATGCTGAAAAAAGTGACTAGTGGAGAATCATCTTTAAAACATAGAAAAGCTTCCCAAAGGGACCAAGACACAGCTGCAGATCTCAACTGCATTCACAGTAATTCTCCATTCAGTCTATCAGCTGTTACTGCTCAATTACAAACACATAGCTGTAAAACCTTGGTAGCATTCCACTATTTCATTGTTGCCAGATGGTTGTGAATTACCATTACCATGGGGAAAAACACTTATTAACAACAAGAGGGAAAGAATCACCACTATTTATTGCAGAACTTCTTAAATGTAGGATCGTGATTGGCGTGAGGAGAGAAACTTACTCTAATTTACCTTTGCATGTTGTTTACCAGCCTGCAAGGATTAGCCATGGGTCCACTACAAATTTTGGATCTGAACATTTCTTGATTAGAGACATATCAGACATAAATGTTTAACATGTTTTCACACGACAATCCAAAGATCTTCTGTTACTAGTTCACTTCTTTAGGGCAGATTCAGATAGATGGTTCTCAGTTTTTTTTTTTTTTTAGTCCTTTAACACTAGGCTGTAGAAGAGATGGACTGCTTCTTCATTGAAATGGATAGAAGCATTCATCTCATTCAAAAGCTACACTATTTAATAAATTTTGACAGATAATGCATGCAGCTTCTGTAGTCGGGTGAGTTCAGCAAAGACACATTTGATATTTAACCACTTCACCACTGAGGGTTTTTACCCCCTGAGCACCAGAGCAATTTTCACCTTTCAGCGCTCCTTCCATTCATTCGTCTATAACTTTATTATTACTTATCGCAATGAAATGAACTATATCTTGTTTTTTTCGCCACCAATTAGGCTTTCTTTAGGTGGGACATTATGCCAAGAATTATTTTTTTCTAAATGTGTTTTAATGGGAAAATAGGAAAAATGTGGGGAAAAAAATAATTATTTTTCAGTTTTCGGCCATTATAGTTTTTAAATAATGCATGCTACTGTAATTAAAACCCATGAAACGTATTTGCCCTTTTGTCCCGGTTATAAAACCATTTAAATTATGTCCCTATCACAATGTTTGGCGCCAATATTTTATTTGGAAATAAAGGTGCATTTTTTTCAGTTTTGCGTCCATCCCTAATTACAAGCCCATAGTTTATAAAGTAACAGTGTTATACCCTCTTGACATAAATATTTAAAAAGTTCAGTCCCTAAGGTAACTATTTATGTATTTTTTTTAATTGTAAATTTTTTAATTTTTTTTTAATTACAAAAAAAAAAAAAATGGGGAGTGTGGGAGGTAATGAGTTAATTTTATGTGTAAAAGTCATTTATTTGTATGTGAAAAATGTGTAGGGTGTAGTTTACTATTTGGCCACAAGATGGCCACAGTAACTTTTTGTTTTAGTGCGACCTCCAAGCTTCCTTCCGGAAGCTTGGAGGAAGAATAAGGAGGCTGGACACGTGAGTTTTTTCTCACAATGATCGCGCTGCCCATAGGAGAGCAGCTGATCATTGCGGGGCTTAGATCAACGAACGGGAATGGATTTTCCCGTTCATTGATCTCTGGGCGAGCGGGCGGCGGCGGTTTTACTAGCGGCGGGCGGCGTGTTTACGAGCGGGAGCGCGGGCAGCGTCGGGAACGCGGAAAGTACGTGTTTCTCCGTCCCTGGTTTTTAAAGGATGGAAAAAGGGGCGGAGAAATACGTACGCGCGGGGGTAAAGTGGTTAAAGGTGCTTGTGTAAGCTGTTGCATTTACAAGCTTGTTGTGTTGTGTACAAACACTTTTCAAAACCAAGTGGAGAGAGTCAAAGAAAAGTGATTGAAGTGGTTCAAATAAGAAAAAAAAAGGCTTTTCAGCAATTAACCTGAACCAGCCCTATAGTACCACAAGTAAACATAATAATATGAAGCAATTATACTTATTTATCTGGAGATGAGCTTCCCTTGAATCAACTATCAAAATTCCATGAGAATCTGCTGATACTGAGTGGAATCCATGCGTCAAGATTCCCTGTCCCTGCACTAGCCACACAGCCCCACAGCATGATGGAACCACCACCATAATTTACTGGTATCAGGTGTTTTTCTTGGAATTCTGTGTTTTTCCTCCATGCACAATGCCGCTTGTTATGCCCAAATAACTCAATTTTAGTTTCATAAGTCCACAGCACCTTATTCTAAAATGAAGCTGGCAAGTCCAAAGGTGTTTTAGCATACCTCAAGCCGCTCTTCTTGTGCTGTGGGTGGAGAAAAGGCTTCCTCTGCATCACTCTTGCATACAGCACCTCCTTGTGTAAAGTGTGCCAAATGGTTGAATGATGCACAGTGACTCTATCTGCAGCAAGATGATGTTGTAGGTCTTTGATGCTGGTCTGTGGGTTGACTCTGACTGTTCTCACAATTCGTTGCTTCTGTTTATCCAAGATTTTTCTTGGTATGCCACTTTGAGCCTTAACTTGAACTGAGCCTATGGGCTTCCATTTCCTCAATATGTTCCTAACTGTGGAAACAGACAGCTGAAATCTCTGAGACAGCTTTCTGTATCCTTCCCCTAAACCATGATGGTGAACAATCTTTGTCTTCAGGTCATTTGAGAGTTGTTTTGAGACCCCCATGATGCTACTCTTCAGAGAAGATTAAAAAAGAGGAGGGGAACTTACAATTGACCCCCTTAAATACTCTCTCATAATTGGATTCACCTGTTTATGTAGGTAAGGGGTCACTGAGCTTACCAAGCCAATTTGAGTTCCAATAATTAGTTCTAAAGGATTTGGATTCAATGATTTTTATGCACCTGCCTAATTTTATTTAAACAATATTGCACACTTTCTGTAAATCCCCATAACTTAATTTCTTAATTTCACGTCTTAAATATCACTTTGTGTGTCTCCTATATGATGTATTTAACTGACATTTTTTATCATAACAACCAACGATTTGTACAGGAAAATCATGACGATTAACAAGATTGCCCAAACTTTCGCATACCACTGTATATTATTGTGAAGGGGGAGATATTAGAACACCTATTGAAAAGCCTATTTTACATAATTTTCAGGTAATTTTGTGCCAACTTTAGCGTTTAATAGCAAATCCCACATAAATGCTATGGTCACCAATAGTGGGTACAAGTCAAAAAAATTATTTTGCAAAAAGACCTTTTACTTTTTAAGATAATCACTTTTAAAAATGCAAAGGAAAAATGTTTTTTAAACTCAGAAAAATGACAGTTAAAAAAAACATTTTTTGGTTGTATTTTTTAAAAGCAATTTTCTCAAAAAGTACAAGGTCTTTTTGTGACTTGTAGCTACTATTCTCCTTAACATATGTAGCAATTTTGGTGACAATAGCATGTATGGGGGTTGTGCTATTAACCGCTAATTTCAACACCAAATTACATGAAAATGACATGAAACTTATGCTTACTGATTACGAAAGATGAAATACATTTTTCCCAAAATTTGCATTACGATTTAAAATCCTACATGCAAATTTTGATGAAAAATTACAACTATGCAAAAAATCTGTTCATTACCTTCCAAACAAAATATTTATCAATATATTGGTTACAGTTATGCAGCTTAGTCCCCAGTAGAGTTGTCCCGAATGGTTCGGCCTCAAACTTATTCACGTGAACATCGCTGGTTCGTGTTCGCGTCGAAGCGCAAACTTTATGGCGAATTTGACCCGCCCTTATACTACATCATTGGGCTAAACTTTGACTCTCTACATCACAGTCAGTAGACACATGACAGCCAATCAGGCTGCACTCCCTCCTGAAGCGCCCCACCCCCCCTCCTTTTATAAGGCAGCAGTGTTGGCCATGATCTCACTCTGTCTGCTGCTGTAGTAGTGAGAGAAGGGAGAGGTTGCTGCAGAGACATAGGGAAAGCCATGTTATGCTCTTGTTAGGCTTGTTAGCTTGCTTCTTGCTGATACTTATTGCTAAAAAGCACCACCAAAACAGCTCTTTTGAGAGCTAATGTTGTTGTGATGTGTTTTTATTCCTCTTTGGGTGGCCCACCGACACTTGCATATACAGCCCTGTCTGTCACAGCTGGCCCTTGCTAATTGCTATACTGTGCCAGTGCCTACCTTTTCACTGCACCTGTGTGTGTGTCAGAAGCACATATAAGCAGTCAGTACCTTTCACTGCATCTGTGTGTGACTGCACATTTGTGCCATTGACACTGCATATTACAGTCCTGTGTGTCGCAGCTGGCCTTTGCTAATTGCTATACTGTGCCAGGCCCAGCACATTCAGTGTATACCTTTCACTGCACCTGTGTGTGTGACTGCACATATTATACAAGCAGTCAGTACCTTTCACTGCATCTGCGTGTGATTGCACATTTGTGCCATTGCCACTGCATATTACAGCCCTGTGTGTCGCAGCTGGCCCTTGCTTATTGCTATACTGTGGCAGGCCCAGCACAGTCCGTGCATACCTTTCAACTGTGTAACAGCACACAGTTTTATATACCAGTCACTGCATACCTCTTCACTGCACCTGTGTGACCACACATTGTTGTACCAGCAGTCACTGCAACCTTTTTTTGATGTGCCATCAACGCCCAAGATTGCCAGGATGTACTTGACTATTTAACACAGAACACCTCATCTTCCTCAGCTTCCGCACGGAACCGTGACATGTCTTCCTCCACAGCCACCACTGCACTACTAGCACCACATCCACACCATTTGACACTTCACAGGAGTTATTTGGTGGGGAATTAACTGATTCCCAGCAATTCTTGTTTCAAAATGACAGCGCTAAGCATGTTACACCACCACCTTATATGTCTGAGTTAGGCGCCAGTATGGACCTAAGGTGTGAGGATGATGAAGTACCTGTTGTTGGTGCAGTTTTGGAGCTGTCTGATACAAGCAAATTTGTGGAGGATGATTATGATGATGATGAGGATACTGACATGGATGTCACGTGGGATCCTAAAAGACATGATGACCAGGGGGACAGTTCAGAGGGGGAGTCAGAGAGGAGTAGGAGGAGACGAGTTGCTGAAAGAAGCAGGGGGAGCTCATCATCAGAAACAGCTCGTGGAAGTGTCTGGCGGCATGTATGTCCACCTATGGACAGCCAGCCAACATGCTTTTCAAGGTCAGCTGCTGACTCCACCACCAAGGTGCCATCATTACAGGGCCCCGGCTCAGCGGTGTGGAGTTTTTTTGTGTATCTGCCTCAGATCACAGCAATGCCATCTGTACTATCTGCAATCAAATATTGTGTTGTCGAAAGACCAAGACCCGCGTAGGGACTACTGCCTTATAAAAGGTACATGGTGAAAAATCACAAATGGCAATGGGATGACTACCTGTTGAATAGCAGCAAACAAACGCAAAGCCACCCTTCACCTCCTCTTCCTCCTTCAGGTGCAGCATCTTCTTCAGCCAGCCGCTTTATCGCTTGCACCTTCACAGCCACCTTCCTCCACTCCGCCTCTTACCTTGAGCGCTTCCTGCTCCTCTGCCCACAGCAGCAGCCAGGTGTCCGTGAAGGAAATCTTTAAGCGGAAGAAGCCAATGTCTGCCAGTCACCCCATTGCCCGGTGTCTGACAGCTGGCTTGGCGTAACTGTTATCTCGCCAGCTGTTACCATACCGGCTGGTGGACTCTGAGGCCTTCCGAAAATATGTGGTGATTGGGACATGGCAGTGGAAGATACCAGGCCGCAATTTATTTTCTCAAAAAGCGATATCCAAACCGTACCGTGATGGAGAAAGGCTAGTGGTCTCATCTCTGGCACACATCATTGGTTCAAGGGTCCATCTGACCATGGATACCTGGTCTGCCAAGCATGATCAGGGCAGGTACATTACTTATATGGCACATTGGTTCAACCTGGTGACCGCTGGCATGCAGGAAGTATGTGGCTGTGTAGTGGACCTAGTTGTGACACCTCCATGGCTTGCAAACAGGCCCTCTGCCACCTCCTCTCCTTCTCCTCCTGCTACATCCTCTCCAACTACACACCCCCAGCACCCCAGGGCCTATGCTGCATGCCAGGTATGATGGTGTCACGCCATCTTGGATATGTCTTGCCTCAAAGCCCAGAATCACACTGGAGTAGATCTCCTGGCTGCTCTGAACAAACAGGTGGATCAGTGGCTGACCCCGCACCAACTGGGGATCGGCAACGTGGTGTGTGACAATGGCAGCAATCTAATTTCGGCTTTGAGTTTGTACCCAGGCTTACAGGAGGTCCTGAAGCAGTCCAAGAAGGTGTGTGGGCATTTCAGGTGGTCCTACACGACCATGATGCCCTTGGCCGATATTCAGCGGAGAAACAACTTGCCGGTGAGGCACCGATTTGTGATAGCCCGACTCGCTGGAATTCAACGCTCCTCATGTTTGACAGCCTGCTACAACAGGAGAAAGCTGTCAAACAATATCTGTACAACTACAGTGAAAGGACATGCTCTGGGGAGCTGGGGATTTTGTTGCCGAGGTACTGGACACTCATGCGTAATGCCTGCAGGCTCATGTGCCCGTTTGAGGAGGTGACAAACATAGTGAGTCGCAGTGAAGGCACCATAAGTGACTTGATCCCATAAGTGACTTGATCCGCCAGGTTGGATATTTCCATCTTCCCGATGTCGTTCTTTTGTCGTTCGTGTTAATGATCGTTGGGTAAAGTTCTTTACCCAATTGTCGGCGGAACGATCGTTAATGAGCTGTTTCAAACGACCATAGTCGCCAGTGTGTACGCAGCATAAGTCAGTCCCCACACACAGCATCTCTGCCTGCACGCTGTGTGACTGCCAACCCCAAGACTAACTTGGTCCCCACACAGCATCTCTGCCTGCAGGCCACTTGACTGCCTTCTCCGCCACCACCAACAGGGTCCAGGACTCCAGGTGGATTTCTGAATTTAAGACCGTTGCTAGCAGCGGCCGCTATAATAATTTTTCTGGTGCGTGTACATGCCTGCCTAATTTTTCTGGCTGCAATGCGGCTGCAACAACAAAATAAAAGGCATGTACATGTGTCAATTCCCCTTCATGATCGTTACCTTGCTGCGGTGAAGGAGCTTGTGTATCACAATGAAGCAATAACCGGATAAATGAGTGTGTTGGGTTTGGGGGGGCACATCTGACCCAAGAAGATAATAAGGTCGTTGCTTCATTATGGACAGACCAAATTCGATCAGCTGGACACTCAGTCACTGTTCTGTCATTCAGCTACCTTAGCCTGATCATATGGGCTTGAAAACCGCCATCACCTGCACTCTCCCTATCACGCGCACCAGTCCAGCACGGCTATCACTACACAAACAGCTGTTTGCAGTTTGTTACACAGTGAGCTTAGTCTGTCAGTGTGAAGCAGTACACTAATTACACTACCTGATTGATGTATACACATTCAACATGTTTTAATGCACTTTAGGCCTCCAATTTAGCAATGCAATGTGATTTCTGTCCTTAAACCCTGCTGTGCGCCAAATCTGGGACTTTTGGCGTGTATACCATGCCCCCCCTACAGGTGTTAGAGCCCTTGAAACATCTTTTCCTTCACTTTTGTGGCCACAATTACTGTTTGTAGTTTTGAAAGTTCACCTGCTCATTGAAGTCTATGGCGATTCAAAAAGTTTGCATGTTCGCAAACTTTTTTCGCATGTTCGCGTTCGAGGTTCGCGAACCTAAAATCGTAGGTTCGAGACAACTCTAGTCCCCAGCCCTATTTGTCCTAAGATATAACGTACCAACTATGATACAAAATTATACAAATGTACCCTCTTCCTGGCTGTGTTAAGAAAAAATTTCTCCCTCCTTCAGCACGATATGCATTGTCCAGGTGACCAGTTGCTGACATGGTACACATGTTAGAAATGGACAGAATCTGGAAACCCTGCGATTTTTAGATTAGGAAATTACAGTTAGAGACTCCTAAAGCAATAGGGTGGCATGTTGAGTTCTTGTCACATACTGTAGGAGGGTAATGGATAGGTCTGTTCTGATACAGTGTAAACACAAGTATGTGATGTATCAGTTTGCTGATTTTTTTGTTTGTTTTCTGTGTGTGTTTTTTTGTAAAGTGTCTAGTTTTGATTTTAATAAATGATCTTGCTTTGTCTATTAAATATAGTTATTAATTCACATTTCCTTGTGGCTTCTCTACAGTAATAACAAACAATCATAAACTATAGAAACCCAAACCTGACTTGCTACGAGCTAAACAAATCTTATTTTTATGATTGTCAAATATTCACATTCAGTAAATTTTTTCCAGGAATTTGCTGCCTTGGTAATGGAGTTGTTCACTTCTGTTTGTTGACATAGCTGGTAATTTGCTCTGTTTCATTGATTTTATTTTAGTTTGCTGGCCCCGAGTTTGAAATATGTCTAAATTTCCTCTTTTCCCAAATGCAGCCATCACTGAACAAAGGTTTTTGTATTGAAAACATTTGACTGTGTGACTTTGCTTTTATACTAATGTAATGTACTAAGAGAGCCTCAATATTTAAAAAATAAAATGAAATGGAGCATAATGTGCAGTACAGTGGGACACCGTTACATACAAATGCATGTATACACCTAATACCATTTTTTATTTCTTTTCAATTTTGCTTGGACATTTTAGGACTTAGTCGTTGCATATCCCATGGATATTTTATGTATTTATTGTATTTATAAAGCGCCAACATCTTACGCAGTGCTGAACATTAGTTTAGGTTACAGACAATATTTAGGGGTGACATACAGCAATATGAGAATACAGGAATACAAGAAAAACCAGATCACGCAGCACAGTGTGAGTACAAAGTATTGCTTAGTCAGTCACTGGATGAGAGCATGGAGATTAGGCAATTTGAGTTCACTCAAATGCATAGCAGGGGTGCACAGTAATGGAGGTGCATGATCAGGTAGGACACAAAAGGAGGAGGACCGTGCCCAAAGGCTTACAATCTAGAGGGAGAGGTAGGGACATGAAAGGTAGGGGACCAGAGATCAGCTGCGAGTTTAGAGCACTTGTGAGGGGGGGGGGGGGGTAGGCCAGAGTGAAAAGGTTTTGAGGGCCTTCTTGAAGATGTTGAAGGAGGGGGCTGCCCTAATGGGTGAAGGTAGGGAGTTCCATAGTGTTGGAACAGCTCTTGAGAAGTCCTGGAGGCGTGGATGGGACTGGGTGATGTGGGGGGCGGTCAGGCGCAGTTCATTGGAGTAGCGGAGTGAGCGGCTAGGTGTGTACCTCTGAGTAAGATTTGAAATGTAGGTTGGACAGGTTTTGTGGACAGATTTGTAGGTCAGACACAGTATCTTGAATCTGATTCTGGACTGGATAGGAAGCCAGTGGAGGGATTCACGGAGGGGAGCTGCTGTGCTGGAAAGATGGGAGTAGTGGATAATTCTGGCTGCCGCATTCATGATGGACTGCAGTGGGGCTATTCAGGTCATAGGGAGACTAGACAAAAGGGCATTGCAGTAGTCAAGGCGGGAAATTATGAGGGCATGGATGAGGAGTTTGGTGGTGGCAGAGGTCAGAAAAGAGTGGATCTTGCAGATGTTACAAAGGTGGAAGTTACAGGACTTTGTGAGGTTTTGGATGTGAGAAGTGAAGGACAGTGTGGAGTCCAGAGTGACTCCCAGACAGCGGGCTTGAGAGGTAGGGTGAATGGTAGTGTGGTTAACAGTGACATGCACATCTGGGATGTTCAGGGATGGCTGGGGTGGGAAGATCATAAATTCCGTTTTGTCTAGATTTAGTTTCAGGAAACTAGCAGATATCCAGGATGAGATGGCTGACAGGCAGGAAGAGACCTTCTCCATGGTAGTGGTGGATATGTCAGGGGTGTGGAGGTAGATCTGGGTGTCATCTGCATACAGATGATAGTTAAACCCCATGGAGGAGATAACCTTGCCAATGGAGGATGTGTATAGGGAGAACAGTAGGGGGCCAAGGACCGAGCCTTGTGGGATTCCCACCGAGAGGTGGTTGGGGGTGGATGAGGACTCATTGAAGGAGGTTGTGAAGAAGTGGTTGGAGAGGTAGGATGAAAGCCAGATCAGGGCGAAGTTGTGAATGCCCATGGACTGGAGGGACTGTGTCAAAAGCTGCTGAAAGGTGAAGGAGGAGGAGAATGGAGTATTTGCCTTCAGCTTTAGCTAAGGCAAGTTCATTGACTACTTTGGTGAGAACAGTTTCAGTTGAGCGGACATGCCGCAATCCAGATTGCAGTGGGTCTAACAGTGAGTTGGCATTGAGGTACTGGGTCAGGCATTTGTGAACCAGACGCTCAAGGAGTTTTTAGTTAAAGGGGAGGAGGGAGAAAGGGCGGTAGTTGGAGGGTAAGGAGAGGTCGAGGGAGGGATAGCACAGAACACCACTATTTCCAGCTTTATCTGTGCAGTTTCCCATCTTTCCAGTGGGAAATGTTCAGAAAAGGTTTAACATGGGGTCCTAGGCAAGATACCAAATTTAGCTCCCCCTTCTGGCCACTTGGCTTCTTTGGTAAGGTTATATGGGAAGTAGGGATTAAAAAAGGTGCCACTAAGGCCCTTGGAAACCGACCAGGCCAAAGGCACCTGCCAATCCTGCACTGTGGATGGTCCCACTCTGGCAATGATTAACAATTTAAGCATCGTAGGCTTACACCCCCCCTAGTGACCAGGCTATTTTACACAAATTAGGCCATTTCAGCTTTAAGGGCTCGCTGTAGAGGCATACAACTCAGCACAAAAGTGATTCCCCCCACCCTTTCTGCCCACCAAAAGAGCTTTCTGTTGATGGGCTCTGATTGCTGCAGGCATGTTTATTTATTTTTTTTAATTTGTTTACATTTTTTTTATACATTTTCCTATTTATTTATATTTTATCCCCACCCTCCGTCCCTTTACCTGCCAGCCTATGACAGCCAATTGCCCCTGAGCCTCCCAGGGAGACAGCCGTGTCACACGGCTAGGGATGATCGGAAAGAGCAAATTCCGCTCCGCCGGAATTCCAGAATTCCGCCAGCGCTAAATTCCGTCGTCACTACATTTCCGCAGAATTTAGCAGAATTCCGCATTCTGGCGGAAAGACATAGGCCTCAATTCACTAACCTTAACTCCTGTCTTTAATAACTCTTCTGAGCTGTTTTACAGTTATCACCATGGTGATATAATCGTGATAACTGTATAACAGCTCAGAAGAGTTATTAAAGACAGGAGTTAAGCTTAGTGAATTGAGGCCACTGTCACTTACCGAAGCACTTTGTATTTTAGTGAATGCATCAAAATAATGCTGGCTTAAAGTAATTGTAAAGTGCTTCGGTAAGTGACAGTGGGCTCAATTCACAAAGCTTAACTCCTGTCTTTAATAACTCTTCTTAGCTGTTATACAGTTGTCACAATTATATCACCATGGTGATAACTGTAAAACAGCTCAGAAGAGTTATTAAAGACAGGAGTTAAGCTTAGTGAATTGAGGCCACTATCTCTCTCTCTCCTCTTGTCTTGTCTTCCATAGATTTGTAGGATGTCAAAAGCAAGCTCACATACATTGGCCAGGAATCAAGCCCAGGTCAACTGCTTGGAAGGCAGCTATGCTCACCACTATACCACCAACACTACATGCTGAATTTGAAGTCTGGAAGATTCCAGGGCAAGGGTGGGAAGGATGAAAAGCTAGGTGGCCATGCAACCATTCCTGCTAACCTAAAGCATACTTGTGGCTTACAACACATTGGCTTAAGACTTTACCAAATCCAATGCTCCAATATGGGGAAGCTTCTCGGTTTGCTGTTTTTTTTTTTGTTTCTTTGTGTGGTGTCACAGTTCACTCATCTCTTCAACTACAAGAAAGGCCCAGGAGCAGTCTTAGCTACCATAATATCTATGTTACGGCTGGGCCCTTATTACACTTTCTCTTACAGTGCTATGGAAATGTAACGATTGTGGAACTTTCCCCGTGATCAGCGCACAACGCGTGCGCTGACACGGCGGAAATCCTCCACAAGCGTATAATTTGCAGGAACCCAGCAAAAGGTGCTACGCACCCGTAGAGGGAGAATTCCTGTCGGCAGATGGTGCTGGGGAGTGCAGAGGAACCAATCCTCTGTACCTCCACAAATGCCAGACAGGAATTTGTACGAAGCGCAGAACGCAATCGCAAGAGAGGCGATTGCGAATGAGAACAAGCAAAGGGACAGATTGTATGTGTGTGCGCCAATCTAGTCGCCACCCCGCGACCGCGCACACACAACAGCAGATATGAAATAGGAACGCGATCGCGAGAGGTGCGATCGCCAGACGTGACACAAGGCAGATCAGAACAGAATACGAGGTTAGCAAAGGTACAGCAAATAATACAATGAGAATAACAAGGAAAATAACAAACGCTAGCTAACCGCAGACACCGCACTCATTCGCAACAGTGCACGCGGTTATGCGCGGTCTCCACGTGATAAGCACAATAGAGACAAGCACGCCTAACTAACCATTGACAGACAAACATGAAACAGAGGACGCGTACGCTTGCTTAACGGTTACCTCACCGAGCCTCCAGCAAGCGTAGCAGACAAGACAGACACACGAAAACCGGGACAAGCGAGAGATAGGATCCTCAGCGCTAGCAAAAAGTGGGTAGCGCGATCCCAGGAGACAGAACAGAAGGATCCCCAGCGCTAGCGAAAAGTGGCTAGCGCGATCCCAGGAGACAGAACAGAAGGATCCCCAGCGCTAGCGAAAAGTGGCTAGCGCGATCCCAGGAGACAGAGTTGCAGAACAGAAGGATCCCCAGCGCTAGCAAAAAGTAGCTAGCGCGATCCCAGGAGACAGAACAGAAGAGATAGCTGGTAGCAACCGCTGCACCAGCTATACTCCAAGAATAGAGATCAGAACCATTTCCTCTCGACCACCGTTGGGACAGGACAATGGCAACAGAACATACAAACAGATAATAGAATCCTAACTGCACTAGGGAAAACCTGCCTAGCGCAGATTCAGGAATTACTCTAAGCTGAACTTCAAACAAAGAGCATGGCTGACACTCCCGGCAGGAGTGTTACACAGGACAAAATCCTTATGAACAGCGAAGCATTGTGGGAAAGACATAGTACTTATAGTACACGCCTCCAATGAATGTGGCCAGAGCAATTTGCATGACAACGTATGCAAATTCCTCTGCAAGCACAAGCTGCAAAACTGACAGAAGCTCTTATTTCCAGAGTCCTGCAGCATGCAAACCTACACAATGGTCAAAAGGCTGGCTGCCTGCACAGGCAGCTGAGCAAATCATCACAGGAAACAGTTTTGCCCATGCAATGAAGCGAAGTGCAAAAATGAAATCATGCCTAGCAGATCTATCAACCTCTGGGTTATGGGCCCAGCACACTTCTGCTGCACCACTCTGTTTACGTTTGTATATAACCTTCGAGTTTAAGAAGGGTACAATATTAGTTGAAATAGTTACACTACTATCTATGTTACAGCAAGGCCCTAATGACACTTTCTCTTAAGGGGTTATGGCCACTGATTGGCCCATGTGGTAAAGCAAGGTGTAAAAACCAACGTAAACCTAGCAGAGGATGGTTTTGATCCATCAACCTCTGGGTTATGGGCTCAGCACGCTGAGAGAGAGAGAGAGAGACAGAGACAGAGACAGAAAGAGAGAGAGAGAGAGAGAGAGAGAGAGAGAGAGAGAGAAGAGAGAGAGAAAGAAAGAGAGCGAGAGAAAGAGAAAGAGAGCGAGAGAAAGAGAAAGAGAAAGAGAAAGAGAGAGAGAGAGAGAGAGCAAGCAGCCAGAGACAATGGCAGCACTGAACATGAGCTCCTGAAACTTTACCAATTTTACCTTGTAATGGGCAACTGAATGGACACAAAGGACACAACCAAGACACAGCCAAGACCAAGACATAACATGGAAACCAGAGGAGCCTATGGAAGTCTAAAGAATAAAAAGACTAAAGATTAAAAAGCAAATGCTCTGAATGGAGAAGATAACCACCTATAAAAGGATAAACAAGCTGTGTCACTCAGAGGAAAAGCAACAAGCAGCAGCAGCCAGCTCCAGCCAACCAACAGATCCTAACACCAGCAGAGAGTAACCCCAGAACTGACCAAACCTGCAGAAAACAAGGTAAGGGCATTTCTGCTGAATATTACTTATAGAAATAGGAAAAAGTTTATCAAGGGATTCACAATGGAAACCATATTAGAGCCAGCAGATCAAAAGGCAAGCCAGGATGCAGATAAGCCCAGCACATCTAGCAGCAGGATGTCTGGCACTCGGGAGATTGTTTACTCTCCTGGCAATAAAAGCAATGATGCAAAGAAAGAAGAAAGACTGAAGCTAACTAAAAGCATGCCAGAGACTCTGTTTGCTGACTATTCCTCTAACCCTAGAGTAAGAACAAACCTGATATTTTTTACACATGACACCCAAGCCTGGCATACTGCCATCTGTGAAACATTTGAAAAAAGCATTTAAAAAAATGGCATCACGAATGGGAGACAAATCAGAATAAAAGACAAGGAGGACCCAGAGGTTACTACACTTACAGTAACTGTATACCACAATGGCAGTGTCTTGATCCAGGGGGCAGAACGTTATTTAAATATATTTGAAAAGCGTTATCCTGATATTGAAAGACTTGCAATTAACTTTAAAGAAAACCAGACAAACTCTGTCAACACAAACAATGGTTGTAAATCATCTGCAAGGACTGCTCCCAGAGAGAAGGCTGAAGACCAATCTCCAAAACAACAGCCCCTCTCCAGAGACCAGACACCAGGCTTCTCACACCCCTCCCTGGAGACTCTCAGAGACTGTCTGTCCCAATTAGAAAGAGACTTCACCCTTTTCAGGGAAGAAAGGAAAAGCAGCCAAGGTGTGAAAAATGCAAATGATCAACTGAGAGAAGAAATAGCCAGGATGAAAGCTGAGCACACTGCAGCCTTGCATGATATCAACATTTCCCTACAAAAACGACAGGAGGAAAGCTCACAACATAAAGAGGAGATCAGGAAATTAAAAATATTAAAACAGCCACAAAAGTTAGAGGAGACAACAAAAAGCACAAAGGCCCCCACAAAACCTATGCCGACCAAAGACAGTGCTCCGCACAACACACAGGATACAATAATCACCCGAGAGACCAGTGACAATCACAGCCATCCAGCCCCCTCTCCAAATACTGCCAACACAGCCTCATCCAACAACCCACAGCCCAAGCCTCAACACCAAGCAAATCGCTCCTATAAACATCGCAGTCCTGACATTGTGCTGGTTATAGACTCTAATGGAAAATACCTGGACATAAGAAGACTCTTTCCAGGGATGCATGCCATCAAAATCATCACTTCAACTATTGAACAAGTAACACAGGTCATTAATGAGCCTTATTTCACCGACCCAAAACATCTCATCCTGCACACCGGCACCAATGACATTATACAAGAAAACACCACAGACCAAGAAACCATCACATACAAACTGTCACAACTGGTTAAAAGGGCACAGCAGAAATTCCCCAGCACAAAGATTATCCTCTCTTCCCTGCTCCCAAGAAGAGACATTCCTCACCAGACAATTAAACAGATCAATGCAGAGCTGGCCTCCAGTCTCAGATCCTCACCAGACATACAACTGGCACAGCACACCACAATCACAACCGACCATCTGTACAACAACAAGCACCTTGACAAACAAGGAGTCAGCTGCCTAGCAAAGGAACTAAAAGACATGGTGCTAATTAGACCCCAGAGACTCCAAGAAAGCCCTAACTCAACAATCAGACAGCAAACCACAATGTCCCAACACCAGAGAGTGAGACCACAAGCATGGCAAACATGTAGGAAACAGCCTGCCCCACAATGGCAACACAAAGCCACAGAGAGTAGCATCATGGCGGAAATCAGAACTTTGCTTATCAATATACAAAGCAGATTGAGGTGACACCCACAACAGTGTCCACCCTCCCCTTGAAAATACTGAGTCCTATGAAAATGTTTGCTCATTACAAGGTAAACCGACTCAAAATGACATCCCTTATCAGTAGCTGGAACATCCAAGGGCTGAACGCCTCAGCTTTTGGATCCAAAACAAATGATCCAGACTTTAAAAAGAGACTTGAAAACATTGATATCCAAATCCTCCTGGAGACATGGACCCGGGCAGAGGATGAATCTTTCGTACCCATGGGGTACCGGGAATTCTCCATATCTGCCCAGAAAAACAGGAACATTAAACAGGGCCGCCGTTCAGGAGGCATACTAATCTGGTATAAGGAGGAGCTCACAGAGCACATCAAAGCAATCAAACGAGGAGACAGCCACATCTGGATCAAAATAAACAGCTCCATCCTCACCTCTCAGTCTGACATGTACCTGTGTGTAGCATACATCCCCCCAACAGAGTCCCCTTACTACAAACCTGACATCTATGAGGTCCTACAAAGAGAAGCCAGCCACTCCAGTCTCAGGGCAGAGTGCTCATCTATGGAGACCTCAACGCTAGAACAGGCACAGAAGAAGGACTATCTGACCTCTGAGGGAAACACATACATACTTGGAGGAGAGAGCTACTACCAGGAACCAATGCAGACAGCAAGAAACAGCTATGGAAAGACAGTAAACAAAAGTGGGAAAGCCCTGTTGAACCTGTGCCGGAGCCTCGGCCTATACATAATGAATGGGCGAACCAGGGGTGACTCTCTTGGGAGATTTACTATGAACTCACATGTAGGCAGCAGTGTGGTAGATTATGCTGTCACAGACACAGACCCCATAAACATCAATGCCCTCATAGTCACCCCTGAAACACACCTGTCAGACCACAACCAAATCCTGCTGTACCTGAAATCCACCGATAAACCAACCACACAGCAACCTCACCAGAACGGTCTCTACAAGCTGCCACCATCCTTCAAATGGCCCAAAGAGTCTGCCATCAAATTCACCAACATGACCAACACTGCCAAAATCCAAGAACTGCTGACAAACTTTCATACCAACCTATATGAACCAAACAAACAAGGTGTCAACCATGCAGTGAAGGACTTCAGCAACATCTTATATAACATGGCAGTACTCGCCGGCCTCAAGCAGACCAACTTTAAGAGATCCACAAATAAACAGTCCCAAAAATGGTTTGACAGTGAGTGCAAGGCTCTACGTAATTCTCTAAGGGCAGCCTCTAACCAAAAGCACAGAGACCCCAACAACCAGGACCTAAGGGAAGCCCATGATCACCTACAGAGACAATACAAAGACACCCTCAGGCGGAAAAAACAGAGCCACATCTCCCACAAACTCCAACAGCTGGAGGACTCCCTCCAAGACAACTCATTCTGGGAGACCTGGAACCACATTGGGACAAAGCCCAAGAAAAGCCCTCTACACATCCAAAATGGCCACATCTGGCTCCACTACTTCAGGGACCTCTACAAAGACATCCCAGAAAATGCCCAAACCCCGGAACAGAAACAAATAGCCGCAAAGCTGAAGGACATGGAGGAGACAATCAAGGACTTTCAAAACCCCCTGGATACACCAATCACGATGGAGGAAATAAGAGAAAGAACAAAGCTGATAAAATGTAAGAAGGCTAGCGGTACCGATGGCATCCTGCCAGAGATGATCAAATACAGCCCCCCGGACATACATGAGGCACTCGCAAGACTTTTCAACCTTATCCTGAGTGCGGGCTCCTTTCCTCAGGCCTGGAGTGAAGGCCTCATAACACCCATCTACAAGAATGGGGACAGATACGATCCAGCAAACTACAGAGGAATCTGTGTCAGCAGTACACTGGGGAAACTGTTTAACAGCATCATCAATAAAAGGATCCTCTCCTTCCTCACACAGCAGGACGTACTCAGCAAAAGCCAAGCTGGGTTCATGCCAAACCACTGCACAACCGACCACATCTACACACTGCACAGCCTTATCAAGACCCATGTCCACAGCTCACGCGGCAAAATACACACTTGCTTTGTGGATTTTAAGAAGGCGTTTGACTCGGTGTGGCACCCAGGCCTTTTCCTAAAACTCCTAGAGCGGAATAGGAGGTAGAATCTATGATGTCATCAAGAGTTCATATACTGGGAACCAATGCAGTGTGAAAGTGGACGGGAAGAGAAGCGCGTTCTTCAAGCAGGGTCGAGGAGTCAGGCAGGGCTGCAGTTTGAGCCCAACGCTCTTTAACATATTTATTAACCAACTGGCTGTAGCCCTGGAATCCTCCCCAGCACCAGGCCTCCTCTTGCATGACCACGAGGTGAAGTTCCTGCTGTATGCAGATGATCTCCTGCTGCTCTCCCCAACAGAAAGGGGCCTACAGGACAGCCTGGCAGTACTGGAGAGTTTCTGCACCACATGGGCACTGCCCATCAACCCAAAGAAGACAAAAGTGATGGTGTTCCAGAGAAAAAAAATCTAAAAATACCCACCTCCTCATTTATATTAAATGGCTGCCCACTGGAGACCACAAACAGTTACACCTACCTGGGGCTGGAAATTAACCAAACTGGGAGCTTTAAACCAGCAGTAGAGGCCCTGAAGGAAAAAGCCTGCAGAACGTTTTATGCCATCAGAAGGCAACTTTACCACCTAAAACCACCGGTGAGAGTCTGGGTAAAGATATTCAACAGCATCATCACCCCAATCCTGCTCTATAGCAGTGAGGTATGGGGCCCGGTCACCTACCCTGACCAATCAAAATGGGACTCCAGCCCAACAGAAATCTTCCATCTAGAGTTCT